>NC_035440.2:8205413-8292913 GCF_002127325.2 Helianthus annuus
CTCTACCCATTTGTGAATGGGGTCAAGTGTACTCCATACCTTTGTCGTATGAGTCCGCGTCAATTCCATTGTTTGCCTTTTTGGGCTCAGGAATTGTGTTAAGTGTTTAACAAAAACTTGTTTATCCGGCCGGATAACATGCAAGTCTTTTTGCCTTTTGCTGGCCTATTACAATATTTGTGTGTGGTTACCACTTTGTATGGGTATCAGCGAATGAAGATTTTGCCAATCTGTTTTTGGGATACCGCAAAGTGGAACACGCATTTGTAATAGTAATAACAAACAATAATGTATAAAATTGCTTATTTATTTATTTGCAAATGGCCTGCGGCCCGATAGGTTACATAGAGAAATGTAAGAACATGGCTTACATATAACAGCGTCGAAGCTGTTGTGCATTCCATGTGCGTGCGATAGGTTCGCCTTCTAGTGTTTGCAATCTGTATGCGCCTTTCCCTAAGACCTCTTTGATGAGGTAGGGTCCCTCCCACTTGGGGGCGAGTTTGCCTGGGCGCTCGGCATTAGATGCCTCATTGTCGCGTAGGACGTAGTCTCCTGGGTTGAAAGTACAAACGCGGACGCGCGCGTTGTAGTACTTTTCAAGTTTGGATTTATACTTGGCCTCGTTGATGGCAGCGTTTTCACGCCTTTCTTCCAAGAGGTCCAAATCGATCCTGCGTTCCATGTTGTTGTCTAGTTTTTCAATAGCCAACATTCTAGGAGAGGGGAGACCTACTTCTGCGGGGATCACCGCTTCCGAGCCGTAGACTAGGCTGAAGGGTGTTTCCCCATTGCTTGTTTTTGGGCTTGTACGGTGAGCCCATAAGATACTTGGGAGTTCATCGACCCAGCCACGCCTGGCCGTTCCCAACCGTGCCTTGATCCCTTCGACTAGGCTTTTATTGATACTCTCGACTTGGCCGTTCCCTTGGGGGTGCGCGACTGATGAGAATATGTGCTCAATATGTAGTTCCTCTAGCCATTTTTGGAATTCGTCGGCAGCGAAGTTGGTGCCGTTATCGGTGACAATGCACATTGGTAATCCAAAACGGCAGATGATGTGTTCCCAAATGAACTTTCTTGTTATCATAGCCGTGGTTGAGGCGAGTGGTTTTGCTTCTACCCATTTGGTGAAGTAATCAACCGCCACTATGATAAATTTAACCGCACCTGGAGCGTCAGGGAAAGGTCCCACAACGTCAATTGCCCATTTCTGAAAGGGCCATGCGGTTGTGACGGGGACTAAGTTGTTTTTTGGCCGCAAGGTTTTTGGAGCATGACGTTGACAGTCGATGCACTTGCGCAACTCTTTGACGGCGTCCAGGTGCATGCCGGGCCAGTAATACCCGGCATTCATGATTTTGGCCACTACCATGCGTGGTCCAGCGTGTATTATGCGATAATAGGTGTCATCCATGATGTTGAACCGTATTGAATGACGTTGACTTGGCGCAGGGGTACCGAAGGATTTTGCAGGATTTCGATGCGTATCTCCTTTGCCAAGTGGTTGGAAGCTGGTAGATGCAAGTTTTGATAGTGCATCTGCGGACTTGTTTTCGCTTCGATTAATATGGCGAATATTGAACGAAGCGAATTTGGATTTTAGTTGCAGGACTTGCTCGAGGTAGAGGATCATGATATCCCCTTGGCGGCATAGTCGCCGCGTACTTGGCCTGCAACTAATAAAGAATCGACGTGGGCTTCCAGATGTTGCACGCCAACTTTGACTGCTAAACGTAGCCCTGCTAACAGAGCCTCATATTCTGCCTCGTTGTTTGTGCTTTTGAATTCGAGGCGGATTGCATATGTAAGTTCCTGGCCGTCAGGGCTGACGAGTCGCAGACCTGCACCCGCCCCTTCGTCGTTGGAGGCACCATCTGTGAAGAGTGCCCATGTCTCTGAGGAGGGTGGCGTTGGTGCAGGAGTTTGTGCTTCTTCGCATTCTTGGATGCGATTCACCGGTACTTCGGCGGCGAAATTAGCTAAGATCTGGCCTTTAATCGCGGGGCGCGGCTTATAATGTATCGTGTGCGCGCCCAGCTCGATGGCCCATTTCGCTAATCGCCCAGAGATGTCGGGTTTGGAGAGGATCGGGCCGATCCTGTAATTGGTTAGCACTGTAATGACGTGGTTTACGAAGTAGCGACGCAACCGTCTCGAAGCGTGCACTAATGCTAGCACCAATTTCTCCATTATTGAGTACCTCGTCTCTGGGTCGTTGAGCATCTTGCTGATGTAGTAGATGGGTGTTTGAACCCCCTTTCGCTCCACAATTAGTACCGCACCCACCGCGTTGTCCGCGGCGGATAGGTATAGTATGAGTGGCTCATCCTTGCGTGGTGCGGTTAAAGTTGGGAGTTGTATCAAACACTCCTTCATTTCCCGGAAGGCCTGTTCAGCCTCTGCGGTCCACTGGAATTGTTCTTTCTTTGAACAGCTCCGCAGGGTCTTGATGAACGGATAAGACTTAGCTGCGTGGTTGGCTAAGAATCTGTTGAGTGCCGCTAGCCTGCCGGCTAGCCGTTGCATATCCTTCATCGATGAAGGCGATGGCATGCGCTCGATCCCCTGGACCTTCTCCGGGTTTACCTTGAATCCATCTTTAGTCACGATGAACCCAAGGAATTTGCCTTCTTCCATTCCAAACGAGCATTTCCCTGGATTGAGCTTTATGTTAACGCTTCGCAGAGTTTGGAATGTTCTTTCGATATCTGTGAGCATGGTATCTTCTTCCATGCTCATGACGACCAGGTCGTCCATGTAGATTTCGACACTTTTGCTTATTTGGCCGCGAAAAGTGTCGTTCATCAACTTTTGGTAGGTTGAGCCCGCGTTGCGTAACCCAAACGGCATTTTTGTATAGCAGTAATTTCCGGTGGGAGTCCGGAATGCCGTTTTGTCTTCATCCTCGATTGCCATTTGTACTTGATGGTATCCCTTGTAGCAATCGAGGAAACACTTCCACCTGAATGGTGCGAGATTATCGACCTTTTCGTCGATTTCTGGAAGCGCGTAACAATCCTTGGGGCAGGCTTTGTTAAGGTCTTTGTAATCGACGCACATGCGCCAGCCCCCGGACGGTTTTTCTACCATGACTGGGTTGGACAACCAAGTCTGGTATTTAACTTCCCGCAGGATGCCTGCGGAGAGCAGTTCTTCGATCTGCTCTTGCATCGCCTGATTTTTAGCTGACCCAAGGTGGCGTTGGCCTTGGATCACTGGCTTGATACCTGGCATGGTATTCAAGTGATGTTGCGCAATATCACGTGGGACCCCGGTCATGTCTGCGGGTGTCCACGCGAAGATGTCTTGGTTCCTGAAGAGAAGCTGCTTCAGTTGCGCTTTGGTGGTCGGGGACAAGGCGTGACCTAATGTGACCTTTTGTTCTGGGTATCTCGCGTTGAGAACCCATTTTTCTGGCTGATCATTGGGGGTGGGCCTTGCGACCTTGGTCGGACGTACTTCGTCCGACATCATGACGTCCCTGCGGGCATAGATTATCGCGACCCCCGATTCGGTTGGGAAACCAACCGCAGAGTGGGGGACCGACGTAATCATATTGAAATCTCCTTGGGATTCTCTCCCGAGGAGTACGTCATATCTGGAGGTGTGAGGTAAAACCATGAAGTTTACCTCTTCTGTCCTTGTGCGGTTTCCGCTGGAAAGACGCACAGGGAAAGTAATCTGGCCTAGGGGAAAGACAGTTTCCCCTGCGAACCCGGTTAACGGGTAATCTACTGCTTGCAACCGATCTTTGTCCTCCTGGTCGAACTGGTTGAAGCATTGTTCGTAGATTATATCAGATGTACTGCCCGGGTCGATGAATAGACGCTCGGTGCAGTAGTGTGCCAGTTGGCCTGAAATGACGACGGCGCGCCTATCGCGCGGTCCGCCTCGGACCTTTGGAAAGACGACTTGCTCGTCCTTCCAGTCACATTCCGGCCTTCTTGCCGCTTTTCGCGGCCTGCCCTTGCCTCCGTGGATCATGTGGGTGGAAGCCACGTGCATGGTTCGCTTCCCGGAGGAGGTACCTTCGCCGTGAGGGGTAATGCGCTTGGTGGGTTTTTGCCCACCTGGCAAAAGATGTTGCAGTTTCCCCTCCTTTAAGGCGCGCTCAATCTCCAGTCGGAGACTGATGCAGCTGTTGGTGGTGTGGCCCGAGTCCTTGTGGTACTCACAGTAGAGTGTGAGGTCCTGATTTTTCTTGGACTTCATTGGTTGGGCCGGTCGCAAGAACTGTGGGTCCGCAAGGAGGACCTCACTTGGCGACATGGTGATCTCGGTCCAGTTGCGGTCCCGAGATTCTTTCTTGGACGCCCGATTGTCTCGGGCGGGATTGTAGTTCTTTGGGTCGAACGTGTTGGTTTGCGGGAAGTATGGCTTGGAAATATCGCGGTTTCCAACGTCCCGGTTGCGTTTATTGTTACGCTTGGACCCTTGTTGGGATGTTTCGGTTTGGGGTTTTGCCTTTGTCACATGCGGTTCGAGTGACCGCTGTGTCTGGGCGTATTTCTTGACCGCAGTCATGACGTCTTCCCATTTTTTGGGCAAGCCCTCCTTGCCAGAGATGGTCATGATCATCTCTCTGTCTTTGACGGCCCGGATGAAGTGGTTTCGTGCCATCTGGTCTGCCACGTCACCTATCTCCAGGCACTCTTTATTATATCGGACGACGAATGCCTCGAGCGATTCGTCGTTCCTTCGCCAGATGTTCATGACGTCACACGAATCTCGTTCGTGGCGTCGCTGCTGGCAAAAATGTGCGAGAAACTTGGTACGCAAGTCCTCGAATGAATCCAGTGATCCCACTGGCAAAGAATCGAACCATGCCCTGGCCAGGCCCGTAAGGGTCTGGGGGAAAAAATTGCACCAAGTGGGTTCATCCCACTGGCCGTTGATGCCCGCGCCCATGAAGACGTTCATGTGGTCGTCCGGGTCGGTCGAACCATTGTATTTCCCAACGTTGAATGGGAACTTTGTCGTAGTGACATGGGCGTTGGCAATCCGCGTGCCGAACTTGGAATTTTCGGCCGCTGCCTTTGGCCTGTATGGTTCGTTCGCAGGGCGCTTTGCCGCCCTAAGGTATGTGTTGCGGGGACGACTGGGAGGAACATAGTTGCGTCCTCCCGGTCTGCTACTGGTGTCATGCGAATCACCGCGGTAGCTATGGTCGTCAGGGTCGGTATGACCGTACCCTTCGGTGTATGGTTGTGGGCCCAATCGGCTCTGAATGCCTGGGCCGCGTCTGGAGGTTGATCGCCTCCTGTCCTCGCCATGGGGGCCAAGGCGGGTATGTACCGGTCCTCTGGTGTGGGACCCGTATGAGGAATCATTCTCGTTGAGGGTGTGGACCGAACAGTAAGACGATCCCCGTTCTTCACGCCGGCTTCTTGAAGCCGGGCGTGAATGTATCCTGCCGTCGTATTGTAAAATACGCTCAACAGGGGTGTGCGGTGCTGGGGGAAGCCCAGCTCGTATATTCGCTTCAGTACAAGCGCGGTTGTATGCTGCAGTCAGCGTAGCTGCCTGCTGCTCGTACCAGGCATGAATGGTCGTGCCTGGTGGGATCACAGATGGGAACTGTGATAAGTCATGTCCGAACATAAAGGAGGGGCTCCTTTGTGTGGACGTGCCAATGTGTCCGGGTTGGGAGGTCGAGGCATTGACCCCTACCGGGTTTGGGATTGGAGGATTTTGGTTATCCGCAGTGTTGTTTTGGTGATCAGTCATGATCGTGCCAATGATGAAACAATGGTTAACCGGGCAAGGTTAACTCACTGGTCTCGTCAAGAAGGGTTAATCCCTTCCTCTCGAGGATCGCTGGCTGGATCACCGGTGGTTGATCTCCTGCACAAGGAAACAAGCCGTGACTCGTAACAAGGAGGATGGGGTGGGGGGTGCTCCTTGTTACCACTCTCCGGCGTGAGAATCAGTAGTTTGCTTGGGAAGCAAAGTAAGATAGTAGTAGTAGTGAGAGAGTTGTGAGAAGATACCTCAAACCTGGTTTGGGGTTGGTATTTATAGCCGAGGAGTGGAGGAGGATGATGATGGATGGACTGACGACGTGCTGCCCCTTTTCAGGTGTGTCAGGCTCGTCGGTTATGGAGGTTACGCCACGTCAGTCCATTGCTTACGTAGCTCTGACAGGTAACTGTCATTGGTGCCACTTGCACTGTGGTGTCAGTACCACTTGCTTGAGTACATAGGATGCGGTGCAAGCCGCATCGCTACGTGCGGTAACATCTGAAGTTACCGCGTCTCCTACTTGTGATCAAGGAATACGCGAGATGCGGTGCTAGCCGCATCGTCGTCTTGCCTGCATCCCTTGTCGTGACGAAAATGTCCGTATGGTGCGGTGTCAGTCGTACCGCTACGTGCATCTTCTTCTATGCCTAAGGTAAGGCTTTCCTGTATTGATAGAAGTGTTCACTGGATGCGGTGCGATGCCGCATTGCTGTGAATACTTCCGTTTTCATATACCAAATGTGATGCTATGTCGCATCACTCTACCGTCCTCATGTTCCATGTAAGTCCTTTGTTACTAGATAGATTGGACTCAACCCTTGTGTCGACGCGTTCCCGCATGGGCACAAGTAGGTTGTTAGCTAGTGGGGGTTTTGATAAGGGTAATGGTCACTCGCGGTCGATGCTGACGCGAGATCTGGGACCATACCCCTTCACGGGGCGATGGCCGAATAATTTTCAACCAATTAAAAAAAGACCACTATAAGTGTTAGGCAACTCCTTGACACGGAAAAAAAAATTCGAGTAAACTAATTAAAACAAAAACCTTTATAGTTTTGGTAAAAAAACTAAAACGATGGGAAAACCTTAATTTTTAACTGATGGCCAAATCATAATTTTAATTCAGAGATAAATCGTAAACTAAATGGACCAACGGGCGAGTGCCAGGATGTTGCCGGCACGACTGTGATTTTGCACTGGGGGCAAACTTGTAATGTCACCAGGAAATCAAACAAAAACGATGGGCAAAATGTTAATTTAAGTTGAGGGCAAAATCGTAACCTGGCTGTGAGGAAAAAAACCTAATGGCGAAAGTATAAATTTATACGGGGCAAAATCATAAATTTGAGCCGAGGGCAAAATTAGAATTTTTAGCCGGGAGCAAAAGCGTAAATTTATTTTTTAGCGTGGGCAAAAACATAACTTTGACCTGATGGAAAAATCGTAATTTTAAAGGGAAAAAACTAATGGCAAAACTGTAAATTGAAATGGGTCAAAATCGTATTTTTAACCGGGGGCAAAATCGAAATATTTAGCTGAGAGTAAAAGCGCAAATTTATTTTTAAGTGGGGGCGAAAACATAAATTTGAACTGATGGCAAAAGCATAAATTTAAATCAGGACAAAATCGTAATTTTGTTGGGCCAATAGAAGAGTGTCAGTCAGCTACCTGGCACTGTTAAGCCTGCCGCCCTTTTTGGCCAATTAAAGAGATCAACTATTACTTGCTGATGTCAACAACTTCTCTTTATAGTAGTTTAAATTTAAATTAAATGAGTCAATATACGTAAATAAATAATATTTAAAATATAACTAGTTATTATAAAAATATTAAACAAAATCAACTCCAAATATCTTGAAAAAGGATACTAATTTAAATATGCATATCACCGTCTCTGTTGTTTACTGTGTCCAAACACTAAAAATAAAATAAAACTCTTTCTCAAATATCAAAACCCACTCCTCTCCTCTCTTTATGAAAGATTAGCCACCATCGACATGGCAGCCTCTTGATCGTACCACCGTAGCAGCACCACTTCTACAAACCGCTCTCATCTCTCTTTCTCTGTTCATGTATGCTTAGAAAAGTTTATATATCAAATTAATGTCTATTAATAAATCACAGTTGAATAAAAAATCATAAAATAAAGAAATTGGCACAAAAACCCAAATTTTCTATGCCCTTGCAGATGGACATGCACTTCGGATCTCTTCCTTTCAAACCATCTCCACTGTGCCTGAAAAAAGAGATGAAATCCCCATCATCACGGGCGTACACACTTCGGATGAGTTGAGGATAGTCTAAAAAACAACTCCTATATCAATATATTTTCACTAAAAATAAATACTTTTCCTCTCTTCTTTTCAATTAAATAATATTTTTTTTTTTACCTTTATCATTACATTTTCTCTCTCCTCCACTTACAACCACTTTCAATATATATTAAAAAAGTATAGGGGTGAACAGTATCCCCTCAAATATACAGATAAACAGTAATATTTTCTCTCCCCTTCACTCACAAGCACTTTATATTTTAAAAACCCCACACAAATTTTGGTGGGCTGGATTAGAATGCTATTAAAAGGGAGAGGTGTTAAGTCCCATAGACCAATAAGAAATTTGTCCTTAAAAAATAGATATTTAATTAATTGAAGTGAGCTGTCAATGTGGATAAAATATTGATAGACAGCGTATCATTATCTCTACGTTTACTTTCTTGAGATCGTGTACCTATTAAATATTTGAATGTACAGTTACTTAATTTCCAAATAATGATAAATTAAGTATAAATCTTCTTAAACAAAAAAAAATATATTAAACTAGTAGAATTTTTATTGTGTGATGGAGCTTGAAACATGTATAAATTATAAAATAATAAGTTTAATAGAATGTTCATAGGTTTAATTAAATAAAAGTTGTCTTATGTGATAAAGAAAATTCGCGAGATTCTGAAAAGGATATCAATACGTGTTTTACTTTAAAAGAAACTCAAAAGTTTTAGTCTTTTGCAATTTAATTTCATAACTTTTTACTTTTAACTTTGGTCCCGCATACTTTTCATATTTTTTAGATTTTTCATTTTACGTTTCGTTTTTAAATTTTGCGAGTTAACGTACATGGCGTAACATGCATGTGTGGTTCAATGTTTTCACGTTTTGTTTTACTCTTTGTACTAGATTTTGCGAGTTAATATATTGATGCGTGCTAGTGTGTATATATTTTTGATGTATATTTTAAGCACTTTATACACTTTTAGCCAAGTTTTAAATTTATAAAACACGATATTCACTAACACTAAACACACATATGGGCAAGTGCACCCATCGTGGACGTAGTATAGTGTTGGTAAGATACCGAGGTCGTCCAAGGACACAGAAGCTTTTAGTACCGGTTTATCCTCAACGTCTAACCAAATCAAAATGTTAGAAAAGATTTTTAAACTAAGAAAATAAAAACTAATTAAATGCTGAAAATAAAATAAAAACAAAAACAGATAGACAAGATGAATCACTTGGATCCGACTCGTGTATTAGTATAACCTTTGATTATTTTCGCACTTTTGCACTTGTTTAAGAGATTATCTTAGTTATTGTAGTAGGCCCCTCTTTTGAAGGCGACGTTACCCTCAACCCAGTAGTTTGAGTCAGCAAGGATACAATCCTAAAGGGTCGGATTATTGAAAGATAATGAATTAAGTTATTAATGCAAATTATGGTAGGCCCCTCTTTTGGAGGTGACGTTACCCTCGACTAAGTAGTCTGAGTCAGCAGGGATACAGTCCTAAATAGCCGGATTATAGTATTAATAGTAGTTAACTTATGAGGGTGTCAAAGAGTTTGGATCCCCGCCATCCAATACCTATGGGCATTGAAGGAGATCCTACTAAATTTGACCCAGGTCCCTTGCAGGACCTCTAAACGCTGAACAAGGGCAAGACCCTTACCAAACCGTTCCCTTAACCCCCGACCAGGTAGCCAACATACCTCCATATAGACCGTGGAGATATGAATGGTGAAAATCTTTTATTTTATATAGACAGTAAAATAACGCCAAGACACCACGGACAAACGATAAGGAAAAGTCACCTTCAACATAAGCAACTAGTTATTAAAGTCATTAATACAAAACCAAATAAAAAGTGCAAAAGATTAAAAATAAAAAGTATTATACTAAACACTTGTCTTCACCAAGTGATGTAAGAGACTTAGGCAAACATGGCCTTGATTGTCAAGAACTCTTACGATCAATCTTGGATCCCGAGACGACTCACACACTCTATGATGGACAATGGATGATGGTGGTGGATGATGGTGTTGTGATGGTGGTGGGTGGTGGATGAAGTGTGAGAGAGGTGGTGTGCCAAGGGATGAGTTGCAATGAAACCAAGCACTCCTATTTATATGCTGAAAAGAAGGCTGGGCACGGCCCCGTGCCTGTCTGACACTCTCTCTCTTCATTAATTGTAATTCGCAATTACAATTAATGCGCCTGCTGTACTTTCGCCACGCCCCCGTGTTCACTGGGCACGGCCCCGTGGTGGGCAATAGAAGCTTCTATAGGTTTGTCTTTTCTGATGCTTCTTGGGCACGGCCCCGTGCTGGCTGAGCACGGGGCGTGTTCAGTCTTCTGCCTTTTCTATTTTGCTAGGGAGGATGCTGTTGAGGGGTCGGGCAATCCACTTATGTTCCTTTTCTTGTATTTATGTTAGATTTAGCTGTCTTTTTGCTTCTTTTGTGAATTTGAGCTCATTTAATCCTGAAAATACAAAAGGAAGACAAAAACACTCTTTTTCCAATATTAGTACTTAAAAGGGGTTAGTTTTATGCCTTATTTGATGTAATTTATATGTTGCATTTTACACACATCATATATGGTTCAACGTTTTTACGTTGTCTATTTTTTTCCGTTTGACATGTTCGTTAAAACGTGTGGGTCCCAAATCGACTTACTTATTATTTTCTAAGTTTTACGTTGCAGTCTAATTTCTTCGCATTAACACGTCGTAACTTCAGTATTGTTTGTCGGTGACGGTGGTGTAACATTGGTACTATTCGGCACAGTTTTACGCCCCCCATAGTATTGCGGCGGATGGTAAATATAGTTATTAAAAAAATTGAAAGATGAGGTGGTATGTTTTTTTTAACGACAATTGTAGAGGCCAAAGGACCCACTACCCTACAGGGCGAGACAAGCTCTTAAACCGTGCCTAGGCCCAACTCCATACTGAAATCCCAATATGTACACAGGAGGAATCGAACCTGGGACCTCCCCAAAGGAGAAACCTTACGGAAAACTCCCTTGACCAACTGGGCTATCCGTGCTTCTAAGTAGTTATACATTAATTAAATATAATGTTCGTTGCGGTGGTTTAATTGACTCGTAGTGAAACAAAAACTATAAAAATACATACAAACAAAAAACAAAGTCGTGCACTCAAAATAGTGTCAACATCTGTTTCACATCGATAAAAAATCATAAAAACGAATCTCGGTACCAGTTCTGATATATCGATACTGGTACTGATGTTGTTCGGTCGGAATCAGTTTAGTCCGTCATGACATTGGCACTCACTATAGCATATGATATAAAAAAACTTTCTATTTTGAATACAACTCCGTTTTTGATAAAAATTTACACCAGAATGTCAAGAAAACAAATTAATCACTTTTGTACAAGATTTTATTTATTTATTTTTCATTCTTTTTATATGTTACTAGTCTTTCTAGAAATAAAAAAAATATATGTTGATCGATAAATATTATATATATATATATAGGGTGTGAGTTTGCTACAAAGTCTATTGATGTGTGCAAAATGCAACATATAAATTACATCCAATGTGGTATAAAACTAACCCTTTTTTAGTACTAATGTTGGAGAAAGTGTGTTTTTGTCTTCCTTTTGTATTTTCAGGATTAAATGAGCTCAAATGAACAAAAGAATAAAAAAAGGCAGCTAAATCTAACATAAATACAAGAAAAGTAATAAATGTGGCATGCCCGACCCCCCGACAGCATCTTCCCAAACAAAAACAAGAGAACAGAAGGCTGAACACGCCCCGTGCTCAATGAGCACGGGGGCGTGCCCAAGTGTCTGCAGAAAAGACAAAGTTGTAGAAGCTTCTATCACCTACCACGGGGGCGTGTCCAGCGGACACGGGGCCTTGGTCAACTCTAAGATTCGCAGAGTCTAGGAAAATCTTGATAGTACAGATACGCTTTTGCACACGGGGTCGTGCCCAGCGGACACGGGGGCGTGGTCAACTAATGCAGACAAACTGCATTTAATGAAGTATGAGAAGATGGGTGGACACGGGGCCGTGCCCGGGCTTCTGTGCAGGCTATAAATAGGGGTGTTTGGCTCATTTGCAAACCATCCCTTGGCAAACCACCTCTCTCACACTTCACCCACCCACCACCACCATCACAACCCACATCCACCACCATTATCCATCATAGAGTGTGTGAATAGTCTCGGGATCCAAAATTGATCGTAAGAGTTCTTGACAATCAAATGCCATGTTTGCCTAAGTCTCTTACATCACTTGGTAAAGACAAGTGTCTAGTGTAATACTTTTTATTTTTAATCTTTTCGCACTTTTTATTTGGTTATGTATTAATGACTTTAATAACTAGTTTCTTATGTTGAAGGTGAATCTTCCTTATCATTTGTCTGTGGTGTCTTGACATTATTTTACTGTCTATATAAAATAAAAGATTTTCACCATTCATATCTCCACGGTCTATATGGAGATATGTTGGCTACCTGGTCGGGGGTTAAGAGAATGGTTTGGTAAGAGTATTGCCTTGTTCAGTGTATAGATCCTGCAAGGACCTGGGTCAACTTTAGTAGGACCTCCTTCAATACCCACTGGTCTTGGATGGCGGGGGTCCGAACTCCTTGATCCCCTCATATGTAAGCTACTATTAAAACATTAACCCGGCTACTTAGGACTGTATCCCTGCTGACTCAGACTACTTAGCCGAGGGTAACGTCATCTTCAAAAGATGGTCCTACCACATTACGCATTAATAACTTAATTAATTATCTTTCAATAATCCAACCCTTTAGGATTGTATCCTTGCTGACTCAAACTACTGGGTTGAGGGTAACGTCACCTTCAAAAGAGGGGCCTACTACTATAACTAAGATAATCTCTTAAAAAGTGGAAAAGTGCGGAAATAATCAAAGGTTACACTAAACACGAGTCGGATCCAAGTGATTCATCTTGTCTATCTGTTTTTACTTTTATTTTTATTTTTCAGCATATTTAGTTCTTATTTTCTAGTTTAAAACCTTTTTCTAAACTTTTGATTTGATTAGACGTTGAGGATAAACCGGTATTAAAAGCTCTTGTGTCCTTGGACGACCTCGGTATCTTACCAATACTATACTACGCTCACGATGGGTGCACTTGCCCATATGTGTGTTTGGTGTTAGTAAAATATCGTGTTTTATAAATTTAAAACTTGACTAACGTGTAAAAAGGGCTAAAAATATACATAAAAACTTATAACACCACACGCACATCATCTATTTTTCCTACAAAGTGTAAAAAGTCATAAAACACCATAATATCAACCATAAAAGACACTCAAAGCCCAAAAACAACAAAGTGAAAATTACTAAAACGTCATACTTGTGGGTTTTGTGTTGTGTTGTGTTGTAGATGATAAGACTTTGATTATCGAATGACTAACATTAGTGTGTTTTATATTAATTATCCTGTTGTGTTTTATATTAATAGTTCTATGATAGTGTGTTTGATGTTTTTATGGATTGTTAGGGTTTTGCTATTGTGTTTTAGTGATCTTCACTCTATTATTTGTGGGTTTAAGTGTGTTTTATGGTTGAAATTGTGGTGTTTTATGACTTTGTACACTTTATAGGAAAAATGAACTTTGTAGCCGAACGCCATCCTATATATATATATATATATATATATATATATATAGGACAAAGATCCGTTAGGAACCACCCTTTATTGCGAGAATCGCGAAAACCAATGTGAACACAAACAGTAATTCATAAAAAAATCTAAAAAACACCCAAATTTTTTTTTTATTTTTTTACTATTTTTTTTTTGGAAAAATCACTATATTTTGTTAATAAAATTTTTTTTTCAAAAAAATAAAAAATAAAAAATTCGAGTAACAGTTATCCATGCACATGTGCATATGTATCATTTCTTTGTCAAATTCCGTAATTCGTTACAAATAATAGTCAATTGCACTTTCATTTACACTACCACGTGTAATACACTACTTTTTACGTTAACAATATTAGAAATGCACATGTGCATCTATATGTATCAACATGAAATAAGGTGTTTTGGTACACTACTTTCTCTTTCATCTATCATTCCATCCATAATACACAAGCATGCACATGTGCATTTTTGTCATTTCTTTGACAAATTCCGTAATTTATTACACATATTAGACAATTGCACTTTCATTTACACTACCATATGTAATACACTACTTTTTACATTACCAATATTAGAAATGCACATGTGCATTTATATGTATGAACATTAAATAAGGTGTTTTGATACACTACTTTGAATACACTTTCCCTTTCATCTATCATACCATCCATAATACACTACCATTACCTCCTACCATCCATAATACAATACCATTACCTGCTACCATCCATAATACAATACCATTAACAATATTTTCACTTTATTACATGTATGTAAACACCATTTATACCATCCAATCAACATATTACATCATAAATTGGCAACTATAACCAAACCATCAACGACTAGATATAACTAACCAAAAACATGTATATGGGCCTACTTCTCCATTCAAAATCACAAGCTTTTTGTACCAAAACACGTTATATCATGGTTATACCTAATGATGCACATGTGCATTTTGAATATTGATAATGTAAAAAGTAGTGTATTACTAATGGTATTGTAAATTAAAGTGCAATTGTCTATTCCTGATAATGTATTACCGAATTTGTCGAAATAATGATACATATGCACATGTGCATGGATAACTGTTACTCGAAAAAAAAGTTTTTTTTTTATGGTCACGAAATATAGCGATTTTTTTTAAATATTAAAAAAAATTTGAGTGCTTTTTTGATTCTTTTTAGATTTTATTTTGTGTTCACATTGGTTCTCGCGGTTCTCGCAATAAGGGTGGTTCTCGCATGAACCTTATCCTATATATATATATATATATATATATATATATATATATATATATATATATATATATATATATATATATATATATATAATATTACATATACAATACCAACCTTATAATTAAAATAAATAAAAAACTAGAAAAGATTGGTAATACTTTTCTCAATTTTTAAGTTTTAATGATTTTCTTATAAACCATTTATATAATATAAATTTGCAACATAATGTTGCATTACAAGTTGTACCATGTGTATAATGTTAGTTTTGTATATGTGATTGGTTTGTTATGGTGGTGTTATAATATAAATTTGCAATATAATGTTACATTACAAGTTATACCATGTGCATAATGTTTGTTTTTTATATGTGATTGGTTTGTTATGGTGGTGTTGTTTTGTTCTCTCATTCCACATCTTACAACAAGCGTGCGCTCTCTCTCTAGAACAAGAAAGTAACACCAGTTAGCGTTCTCCGGCGTTCTTGTGTTTTCCGGAAACCGATTGAAGGTTGTTGTTCACTTCTATCTACATCATAGTTTTATTATGATGATTTTCGTTTGCCAATTTTGCTTCTTACATTGGTGATTCTGAAAATTTTGTACGGTGCTTTGATTTTTGGCTATTAATGCACAGTCGAAGAGCATGTTTTTTTCAGGATCAAATTACCAGCAGGGTGGGCTGTGAAAGCTTAGCAGGTCGTTTTTTTGTTTGTGCAATTCAAGTTTACTGATGTTTTTTAAGTTTTGTGTTGTGATAGGCTTTACATGGTTAATGTTTGATGTTATTTAACATTCACCGCTGTAATGCGTGGCCCTTCATTCTGACATTGTATACGTTGTGCCTTAAATTGTAAGCCCGACCGCAACGCGGCGGGGTGAAACCTAAATAATCTTAAATGTTTCATTTTTTATTGTTTTAGTTGATGCTATTTCAACGATTGATGTTCAATTCCTAATAAAGTATGAAATATTCTAAATTTGGTAGAACAATGTACTATCTTTTTCATAATTTATAGCTCGAATAAATTGTACATCCCTCTTTTGAAAACGAAGAATCTATACTTCTCTCCTTTTTGTCCAAATTTAAAATTGCAAGCACAACTTTTGAACTTGGGTTATATTATCTATGTCTACTTTTCAGATATTTTGAGTCAAATAGTGTTAACAAAATGATGTTGTTGATAAAATATTTACTAAAATAGTATTTTGATTTTAAAATACAAAGAAAATCTCACTCTAAAGTTTGTAACTCCTGATCTTATTGGTTAACCTAAGTACGTAATCATTGGTTTAAGCATTTTTCAATAAGCAAATTGTTAAACTTCATATGTTGTTCCGATCTGACCACAAAATTGTAAACTATATGTGTAATTATATGTATAAATATAACTATATGTGTAATTTAGGGCTGTAAACGAATCGAATAAACACGAACAAGTCCTTGTTCGTGTTCGTTCGTTAAGGAAATAAATACGTTCACGAAAGGTTCATAAACACTTACCGAACGAGATTTTATGTTCGTATTCGTTCATTAAGGAAATGAGTGTGTTCGCGAACGGTTCACGAACACAAACGAACACAAATAAATTTGGCGAACGCGACGAATGATAAAGATAGATGGCCCAGAGAGTAGCAATTGAACTTGAATCCCTTATTGTGGAACGGATGTCGATTGTATTCGTGGATGTAAATAATGAGAAATGAAGGGAAATAATGCATAAACAAGGTAAAATTGGGTTTCCTAGTTTAATTGTTAGGGAAATAAAATAAATAAAAGTTTTATAATATAAAAAGTACAAATAAAATGTAAGAAAGCACAAAGATCTTCAATTAAAACACAAACACACGAACATAAATGAACGCAAATCAACGAATGTTCACGAACACCTTACCGAACGTTCACGAACACAATCGAACGAACGAGACCTCTGTTCATGTTCGTTCATTTAACTAGTCGAACGAAATTTCTTGTTCATGTTCGTTCGTTTATTAAACGAACGAACATAAACGAACTTCCCGCCGAACGATTCACGAACTGTTCGCTGAACGTTCGGTTCGTTTACAGCCCTAGTGTAATTATAGGTGTTTTATTATACATATTAAAAGAAAGTTTCCATGAACAGTAATCAATTATTTTTATAATATTGTTTTCTGTTAATATGTATAATTGTTTTATTAGTTAAGTGATTCTTATTGGATAGATATCGATTCGGTTTATTACAGTATCAGTACGACATACGCACTCGGTATAGAAATTAGCAAATGTTTTACACCAATAAAAAATGATTAAAATGAACACTGGTACCAGCACCGATGTTCAAAAGCTATCAATCGGTTGAGAGTCACGGTAGTTGTACCGATATTCATTTATCGTTACAGACAGAGTGGATAAAATGAATAAAATGAAACCGGAAAGCAAAAAAATATTGTTTTATTAGTTAAGTGATTCTTATTGGATAGATATCGATTCGGTTTATTACGGTATCAGTACGACATACGCACTCGGTATAGAAATTAACAAATGTTTTACATCGATCAAAAATGATAAAAACGAACACTGGTCAACACCGATGTTCAAACGCTATCAATCGGTTGAGATTCACGGTAATTGTATCGATATTCATTTATCGTCGCAGACAGAGTGGATAAAATAAATAAAATGAATCCGGAAAGCATAAAAATGAATACAAATACCGTGATAGAGTGATATAGTGTCAGTTTATTGCAAGAGAACACAATAAAATAAATATGGGTATCGAAAGCGTTAGGTGTCAATTTATAGAACGCAAACGAAACGAAACGAAACGAAACGAATCAAATCGAGCTGATGTCAACTGAACATCAGTATCTGTATCAATATTCGTTTTTAATTGTTTCTGATCTATGTAAAGTTTTCTATTTCAGTTACAATAGCGAGTATCGGTATCGTAATGAGCCAAACGGGTACCAACCAAATTCCCACCACAAAGCGTGGAGAAATATCACTTAGTTATTATTATTATTCACACATCAAAACTCCATTATTATTATTATTATACATATTAAACGAAAGTTTTCATGAACAGTAATCAATTATTTTATAATATTGTTTTCTTTTAATATGTATAATTGTTTTATTAGTTAAGTGATTATTATTATACATATTAAAAGAAAGTTTTCATGAACAGTAATCAATTATTTTATAATATTGTTTTCTTTTAATATGTATAATTGTTTTATTAGTTAAGTGATTCTTATTGGATAGATATCGATTCGGTTTATTACGGTATCAGTACGACATACACACTCGGTATAGAAATTAGCAAATGTTTTACATCAATAAAAAATGATAAAAACGAACACTGGTACGAGCACCGATGTTCAAACGCTATCAATCGGTTGAGAGTCATTTATTATTTTCAACTTATATAAAGAACATGGCAGGGAATAGTATCTCCCTGCCATTGGTTCAAATGGGCGGCTAACCCTCTCCCATTGGACCAACCAGCTTATTATTTTATACACACTTTAAAATAACGTTTTTGCCCTGATATAGTGTTTCCCTGCCATTGGTTCAAATTGGCGGCGACCAATGCCCGTTGGACCAACCAGTTTATTATTTTATACCCACTTTAAAATTATGTTTTTGCCCCCAGTTAAAAAATACGGTTTTGCCCAAACTTCAAAATACATTTACTCTTTTGCCCCGAGCTAAAATAATACGATTTCGCCCTCAGTAAAAAATTACACTCTTACCCTCAGCCAAAATTACGTTTTTGCCCGAGTTCAATATAAAATTTTGTTTTCCCCCCGCTCAAAATTACGATTTTACAGCAGTTTATTATTTTATAACCACTTTAAAATTACGGTTTTGCCCCAGTTTAAAATTACGATTTTGCCCGCAGTTCAAAATAAAATTATGCTTTTGCCCCCAGCTAAAATTTACGATTTTCCCCTCGGTTCAAAATTATGATATCACCCTCAATTCAAAATTACGTTTTTGCCCGCAGTGCAAAATAAAAATATGGTTTTCCCCTAGCTAAAAATTAGGATTTTATCCTTGGAAATAAAATTTGATTTTCCCCTTAGTGAAAATAAAAATGTGACTTTGCCCCAGCTAAAAATCGTGTTAAGGACCTGCCTAACACTCTTTTTACTTTTCCTTTCTAGCAAAATTATAGTACTGTTTTTTTAATTGGTTGAGAATTGTTCGGTCATCGTCCCGCAACGCGGACGGGGCATCACCTAGTTTATATAAAATCAATGAGAAACAATAAGCAAAAAAATTAAGAATATATGTATTAATAAATATATGAGTAAAATGCACGGATAGTCCCTGTGGTTTGGTGAAATTTCACCTTTAGTCCTCAACTTTTCAGAATTACACTCTTAGTCCCTGTGGTTTGACAAGTTTTTACTTGGATAGTCCCTAAAGCGGATGAAGGTTACTCGGATAGTCCCTGTGGTTTGACAAGTTGTTACTCGGATAGTCCTTGTCATTTCACACCTACTTAACCAGAAAAACTAACCTCCATCTCTTTGGGGACTATTCGTGTAACAACTTGTCAAACCATAGGGACTAAGAGTGTAATTTTGAAAAGTTGGGGACTAAAGGTGAAATTTCACCAAACCACAGGGACTATCCGTGTATTTTACTCTAAATATATACATGTATTATAAGAATAGAAAAACTATATATTTCAATTCTGAAGAGTAAATTGCCATTTTAGTCCCTGAGTTTTGTCCAAATTTGCCATTTTAGTCCAAATAGTTTTTTTTTTGCATCTGGGTCCCTGACTTTTCCCTTTTGTTGCCATTTTATCATATACACTAACTCCATCCAAAAACTCTATCTTTAACTAGTGGTATTTTGGGGATTTTCATTTTAAATGTTTTCAATTGCCATTTTGATCCAATTCCAAAAAATCAAAAAAATTCTAAAAAATCAAAAAAATTCCAAAAGATTCTAAAAAATCATAAAAATTCTAAACAATTCTAAAAAAATCCAAAAAATCCGTTTCGGCGCGAACCGTTTCGAACCCAAAGCGTTTCGAGCTGAACCGTTTCGACGCAAACCGTTTCGACCCATACCGTTTCGACCCGAACCGTTTCAAGCTGAACCGTTTCGACGTGAATCGTTTCGACCCGTACCATTTCGACCCGAACCGTTTCGAGCTGAACCGTTTCGACGCGAACCGTTTCGACCCTTACCGTTTCGAGCTGAACCGTTTCGACGCGAACCGTTTCGACCCGTACCGTTTCGAGCTGAACCGTTTCGACGCGAACCGTTTCGAGCTGAACCGTTTCGAACCGAACCGTTTCGAGCTGAAACGTTTCGAGCTGAACCGTTTCGACCCGAACCTTTTCGAGCTGAATTGTTTCGATGCGAACCGTGCCTCGAAACGGTACGGGTCGAAACGGTTCAGCTCGAAACGGTACGGGTCCAAACGGTTCAGCTCGAAACGGTTCGGTTGGAAACGGTACGGGTCGAAACGGTTCAGCTCGAAACGGTTCGGTTCGAAACGGTTGTCACACCCCGACCACGTAGAACATACAAAACGTGGCGGAAACGTCAGGGAGTGTTGTAACAGAATCATTGTTTCATAACACATGGAAATTGAAATATTGTTTTATTGATTAAATGGACTCATTGTTCTAATACAATCAAATAAGTACAACTATGATCTTCCAAGTTTTAAAGTTGCTAAGGCATGAGTCCATCCTAAATGTAGCATATATCAACAATCATCTCAAGACGGCACCTGAAACATGTGTAAAAATAGGTACGTCAGCATAAAAATGCCTGTGAGATACATAGGTTTTGTGAAAATGGGATTCATGACTTGAGTTTAAAGAAAACGTTTAATAACAGTCAGTCATGAACCTTGTAATTTGCTTTGTCTTGTAAATCATTTAAAAAAAATGGTAAAATCAGATGATATGTAAAAATAAGAGAACACTGTGTGGTTAAATGGATAACCATGTAAAATGAGTTTGTATAAGATAAGTCGTTTGTAAATCATTGTCTTGTGAAAAGTGTGTTATTTGTATAAAATGTTATATGACCTAAATTGAAATGATTCAAATAACGCTACGATATGAGATACCATACAAACACTTATATATAGGAAGTACCAGCGGCGTATCCACCATGCTTGTATCATATTACACCCGCCTCGTTACTTAAGTCACTTACGCCAACCAAACCACCAATATAGAATGTTCATGTTTAGACCAATAGTCCAAGGTTATTGTATAACTCAAGTTAAATGTAAACCATGTAATGTATAAACAAAAGTTATGTATGGTAAGTGAAATGAGATTTCTTAAACCACAAGTAATATTGTACAAAACAAGGTGTTTGAATAAATCAAAAGTTATGCTTTGTAAAATAATGTAAGGTTAAACGAATAACCTTATAGTAGCATATTAACAGTATACTTTGGATTTGTAAATAACATATTAAAAATATGTTTTGGTTTGTTGATAAAATGCATTGGTTGGTTCTGTACAATACCACACATGAGAGTATATCAAACTATACTTTTTGGGAGTATATCAAAATATACTTTAAAGGTGCGATTTAAGAATTCATTCAGACCTAGTGCATCAAACTACACATTTGAGACTATAAGGATACCACAAAGGAAATCCCTATTTGGATGGAGAAACAAATTGGTTTCAGACATTCCATGACAACAGGAATGGGGTGTCTAGTCCTATAGCGCTATATCATACTACCAATCGGTCTGGTGAACAAAATAAGTACTATTCCAACAATTACTTTTGTAATCTTTGAGAAATCAGTGTTTAAACCATAGATAGTCATTTAGTTTGTCAAAAGATAAATACTAACATGTATAATCAATTATACTTTGAAATCATGAAAATAACAGATAGGTACACATGCTTCACCCCAAAACAGTTGAAAACAGTAAAAGAGGGGAACTATGTACTCACCTGAGATTGCTTTGGAGTTCTTGTATAATAACCAGATAATGCTAAAGATCACGGGATATCAAACGGCACCTAATAGGTAGCTATGTTAATATACCGGACCAAATCGGAAGGATCGGATAGTATGCGGGTTCGTAAACCAAACGAGTATGGAGACTCGTGTAATATGGTTTAACAAAGCCTACATACTAGAATGAAACCTAACCTAAGTGCTTGCGACCCATCACGACCCGTTTAGGTAGCTTATGCTACCTTACGCGTCGTTCGCGTAGAACGCGTCTGGAACGCCTAACATCGTGACCACAAGGTATAACCTCGGAAGGTTATAGCTATGGTCACCTACTGTGTTTGGTCGGATCCTAATGATCGACCAAATGGGTCGGGTTCGAAAGTATAAGCGATGGTTTAGATCGCTTACCTTACGACCCTATATAAGCACTAAACTAAAAGTGACGAGCTAAGCATGTTAGAACATGCTTAACTAAGATTAGAAAACAGGTTTGGCATCAAAACAAACGGCTTTGATGCTCACGAGTAGTTTGGTTACAAAATATGCAAGAATGCACATTTTGGCCGAAACTACGACTCGTCACTGAGCCTAGATAACGTGGTAATCAGTAGGTATAGTCACTACGGACTATAACCATCATGATCACACTCACGTTATGAAGTTCCATGAACTTCGGGTTGACCATAGGCTGGTCAATGCAGAAAGTCAACAAAACGTTGACTTTCGGACTCGAAAAGCGAATAAAAGAATGAAAGAAGACTTACGGAGGGTCCCCGAATGCTAATCTAGATCAAAGAGCTCAGGTATGAAGCAATGGCATCAACTTAGAGCATTTTGATCAGATTGTGTGAGTTTTTAGCAACAAGGGGGGGTACTTATAGGAAAGGCAAAGCCGTTAGGATCGTTTCTTGATTTTCGTGCCACGATCCTAAGCGTCCACTTGTCAAAATGTTATGGTTATTGAAAATGGCCCTTGGCCCTTGATTGGGTGAAAGGGCATTGCCCCTTGAACGAACGAAAAGCCAACTGCAAGTGGATTCAATGAATCTGCTGTACTGGGGACTCCTTACGGACCGTATGGGTTTTAGCTTACGGTCCGTAAGCCCTTAGTTTGGCAGATTTACAGTTTTGGTCCCTGCAGCTCCAAAACTTGGTATTTGATGCATTTTTGACACGTTTAAGCCCCGTTAACCCCATTTCAAAGCTCTAAAATGATGTTAAAGAATAGGGAACTTAAAATGTGCTAAAAAATATCTCGGATGTCGGTTCGTTTGTGTAACACCCCAAAACTTAATTATGAAGGTTTTTATTTAAACATGTGTTCATGTTATATAAAAGTAGATTCAACCCTTTTAAAATGAGTGATTAAACTTGAAGGGCCAAACTTGCAAGAAGGAAAAGATAATTATATATAAAATAGAAAAAAAAATAAAACACAACACACATAAGAGTGTGTGTGTGTGTGTCGCTAGAAAGAACCAGAGAGAATGAAAATCCCTTCTTCTCTAACACATTCCAAAATTCAGCAAATTGAAGATGATTTAAGGATAATTTCGAATGCATGTCTCTAATTTCTCAATCGTCTAAGTATTCTCAACTCTAGGTGAGTTAAATTATATGTTTTAATGATCTTGATGAATTGGGTTTTGAATCAATCCGTGAAATTGTATGAAACTAGAATGATAGTGAGTTAGAATCATCTCACGAAACATGAATTATGCTTGAAATTCTAATTATTTTGATGTTTGGATGAAAACCCACTAGTAGTAGTGATGTTATGAAGATGATGATGCTACATGTGTTAAATTGAGTATAGTTATGATATATGAAGTTGGATGTTGTAGATTATTATTATATGAATCTGATTTAGAATGAAAGTTATGTGAAAAATTAGTTGAAGTTAATGATCTTTATATGAACTAGTGAAGTTATGCATAAGATACTTGTACATTATGCTTCGCTAATGTTATGCACACCAAGTGTTTGATGAAATGCTTGAGTATTAGTTCTCATGTAATGTTGATGATTACATATACACATGATGGTAGTTGATTAGAATTGATGAAATTATGAATTGTTAGCTCACTATGTTATTGTAAATGTAAGATAAAAGCATGAGATTGAAGGAATGTTGAATGTGAAATTGTAGGCGTGAAGGAAGAGGATACAAGTCAATCCGGTTCGCAAGCAAGTGCAAAACAAAGGTAAGTTCATATGAACTTCGAGTAGGCTTAATGTAGAATACGGTTTGGGTTTTATTCTAATGTTGCTAGTTATAAGATATAGAATTGTGTAGTATGTAAGATGATGATCCGTCATGAACGGGTCAAACGAATGGATAACGAGATTAGGGAATAGATTTGAAATGACTTGTTATAAATGGGTCATAATGTATTGAAGTTTTGAAATGATGAAATGTTAAATGTTGACCCGTCGAGATTGGGTTAAATATTGCCATGGATGTTAGGCCTCGTGAAGGTTTTAGTCTTATACTCGGTGTGAACGGGTCGGATGGAATGAAGATATGGATAATGAAATGATATGTAAAACATCCGCTCTTAACGGAAATAGCTAGTTGAAAGAAGTAAATGGTATAAAAAAAAAGAAAGAAATGAATTCTTGCCATGAATCGCTAATGGGTCAAATAAAGGACAAATGGACTTGAAATGTTATGATGTTAAAAGAATTGCACTAATGAACTTATTTTTGTTTTTGAATGTTAGGTAAATCTCATCTTTGATGATGCCGAGCTTGGATCGAACACACCGCGCCGCCCTTTACGCGCTTCCGGTTCAAGTTTGTCTTTTGTAAACGGGTCAAAACTATTTTAGAATGTAAATGTTAGTTTTTTTTAAGATTAAGGTCTTTTGTTAGTAAGTATGTTAAATTTGTACTCGAAATGGTGGATTGTGTTAGCTCTTGTGATTAAATTAGATGGTTACGTTGATTTTGAACTAAGGGTATTTTAGCAAAAAATATATGTAATGAAATGAAAGTTTCAAATTTTGAGGGTTTTTACATGTTGTTTTGACCCTATGTAAATGTGGGCGTTAGAAGTTGGTATCAGAGCATGGGTTTGAGAGATTCGAGCAAGATATGGCGCTCGGACTCAAACCGAAAGCTCTTGTGAAGGTGTGTTCGTTCCAAAGTGCCACGCAAGTAAGTGATTTAAGACTTTCGAGCTATGTTTTAATGGGAAACGGGAAGGGAATTATGGTTAAATTACAAAAATGACCTGGTTTAGATGTTCGGAGAAGTTTCGGGGGACTCCGGGACTCCACGGGACCGTTCCGGATCAAAAAGATCCCTGGAAATGAAATTTTTAAGTTGTTCAGCGTCTGCGAGATGGAGAGACCGTCGGCGACGGCACCCTTTCACCCGACGCCCTAAGTTCCTGTCTACGGACAATATTAGCGACGCAACATTTCAAAAGCCGTCGGCGACGCACATATGTGCCGTCGGCGACGGCACTTCCTTATCCATTCTTTCCAGAATTGCTTGTTTGTTATGCGAAGCTTTTAAATTTAGTTCTAGTACTCGTTTAAATGCTAGGAATGCCCCAACTTGATAATGAGACTAAAGAATTCCATATGGCCAACATGTTTAAATGATGAATGTGTGAAAGAATGAAAAGTTTTTTTACATACGAATGGATGAAGTAATTACACATCTAGAATGTTTGTAAGGAAAGATTGGATGAGTATGTGATTCATGAGAATGAATTACTAAGAACGAATGATGTATAGAAAGATGAGGATGTGTAGGAAACGAAGGATACGAATGATGTTAGTACCGGGTTTATTAACCCTATAATGAAAAGTATGCGGTGTGGTCATGAAATGGCCGTTAGCACCAAGAACGGATGGAATGAAAGTATAATAGTAATGAGTAAGCGAATGAAAGTCATTAAAATATGTTAAGCTTATTAACATATTACTTAAAATGTTTTGTAGAATATTTCCTAAGGCCAATCCAATAGCTCCGTCAAGCTCCTGAAAAAGGTAACGTATGATAATTAGGGTCCTCTAAATGTTAACCGGGTCATATCGAAATGTTTCGAAGTAAGAACGTATATGATTGGAAAGTTATGAATGAAATTCTAGCTGGGTTCATCAATCCTATGATGAGAAGTATGTGGTGTGGTCATAAAGGGCCATTAACACCTAGCATGAAAGAAAGGAAAGTGTAGAAAAAATTTAAAAATGTTAGAATGAAGTGAACATGACTAAAGAATGAAATTTAGTAATGATCTCGAATGTTATAGTAGATGGCTGATGAGAATGAAGCAATTGTTAACGGAATACGTTTCGAGTAACGAATGGTGCGAGAAAGTAAGTATTAAGGATGAGGGATTTTATTTCCATATGAACGAGAGGCATGCATGATATGGCCTATTGTGACCGATGTTGATGATGATGTAAAAGTGAAATGAGAGTTGTTGAAATATGAGTATGAATGCCTGAATGTAACTTGAGGTAACATAAAAAGTATATGAAGTAATGAATATAGAAAATGTTTAATGTAGATGACGGATGATGGGAATACAAATGATAACAAATGGCACGATAAAAGGGAATAAAAGCAATGCTTGCGGAAGAAGTTGGTATGGCCCTAGAATGTAATGAAATGTGTGGAAAATGAGCATGATTACATCTAGAATGTAGTGAAATGTTTGAATGATAAGTATGACCAAGCTTAGAAAGTATAGAACATGAGAGAATGATGGAATTTTGAGTATAGTATGGTCCTAAGGATGAAAACCTTGTCAAATGAAAAGTAAATGTTAGTAGAATGAAAACTTAGAGGAAAATGTTTTATATGAAAACGCGGCACATGAAATAGAAGGTAGAATATAGTGTTGGGAAACATCACTTGAAGTTGAATATAGAAGGTGGCTACGAGACGTGACACATGATACTGGATGGAGGATGATGCGATGAAAGAAAGAAATGCGGAAATGAACGGGTTGAACCTGTAGATAAGGGTGAATCAATATATAAGGAAGAAAGGTACAGAAAAATATGTTCTAACCCATAAGCAAAAACAGGTCAAATAAACTTGAATGAAATGCCTGAATGAACAGCCAGAACGGAAGGATTGTATCCGAGTGGTAAGCATGGATAGAACCTTAAGAAGGGGTTATAAACGGATAAAAGTTAAGAGTCTTTAGGTGGGAAGGAATGTATGAAATGCAAATGAGGAGATGCTTTTCTCCACCTAACTAAAGATTAGTATAAACATAATAGGTAAGTGGCACAGGTAGCCTGGTCAGTCAAGTATGATGCTGGACAAAAGGAATGTATATACATATATATAGATGATGTATAGGTGTATGTACGTGAAATATTTTGTTGCTGGTTTTGGGAATATGAATAAGGATATGCTGATAGTTAACTGTGGTAAACCCAAAACGGGATGTACGAGTAAGAGTAAAGCATATGACAAATGTGGTATCATGTAATAGTATAAGTAAACATATATATATATATATACACATAGAAAGATGTCGAGGTAATAAAAGATTGTGATGGAAGAATTATGCGTTGGATGCGTTACGTATTAAGCATGTAATGATCAACTCATGAGGATTAGAATGAATAATGCACTAAGACCTAGGTGGATGATTTAAGCACTTACAAGGATAGGAATTCTGTAAGGAATAGTAAAATGATAGTAAGTATATTTGAATTTGAAGGTTTAAATGATATGAACTAACTTCAAGAATGATGGAGGTGGCCCAATGTGTAAACATAATTACATGTTGGACTTATTGAATAAGAATATAAAAGAAATGGGGTGGCAAGAACAACGTTTGCATAAGTATGTCCAAAATCAACTAGGGAGTACAAATGTGCGAGTTAGTCCATACCGTAGGAGTGGAAAAGGTAATGACCAAAGGTTATGAACTTCAAATGATGAAGTTGAACTTGTAATATGGCTTGGAAGTAAATCATTAAACTAGTCGAAGTAAGGTGGATAACTAGATATTGCTTAGAATGCTCAGTTTAAAAGAATTAGAAAGAATTGTATGGAAGATTTAAAAGGTTAATGTTGAGGAAGCTAGAATGAAAGCATTATAATGCATAACTATTAGAAATGGTGAAATGTTACATAAAGAATGATTAGGTGGAATGTGGCATAAAAGATAATTTACCACAAGTGAGCCTTGCAAAGTATGTAAGACGGGATTACGCTATGGCAAGAAATTTTGGACTAAGTAAATAAATGGATACTTTAATGAATCCTACCTCTAGTTAGGTTTCCTAAAACATGTTAGGACTTATCAGAAGGTAAACCTCTCGAGAAATGTCACGAGTTAGAGTTTGTATGCGTAAGGATTCTTGGTTTGTTTATTAGGACAACCCTATGAGGTAAAGTATAAACAAATTATCGAATGAATAGTTATACCTAGTTTTATGTAACTCACATGTGGAATGGAATGGCATGTGTAATAAGTTTATAATCTCGTATGTAACGGAATTTTAGTAAGTATATAGGTAGAGTTATCCATTCTGGTACGATGTTAGATTCTTGCCTTTGTACTGCAATGTTAGAAGGACTGATGTATGTATGACAATTATGGAATGTGATGGCGTACATAGTTGCGTATAACACCTTGGGTGTAATATGAGTTACATGAATGTACGTATTGATACACGATTATATTGGTTGTGTGATTAAAGCCTTAGGTGGGCCCTTACAACCAAGGGATAGACATTAAGAGGGGTTGGAGCAAGATAGTTTATACGCGAGTTGTATAAATGTAGGCACTGTATTGCAGTTAACCATGCAGATACATTAGATTAACAATGAAAGAAATATTGGACTCGAGTAGAGATCACACGTAAGTATTACAAGAAAAGTGTGAAAAGGATTACTAAGCCAATGACATGAAATAAATTTTACTTGATGTTGGCCCAGAAAAGGGTGGAGTGTATGTAGAAGCTAAATAGTTGACAACTATTGAGTGGTGTTTGACTTGTGATTTTGTATGAATGAACAGGAATGAACAAACATGACTATTATGATAATTGTTTCCCAAATAGGGTGTTAAAGGTATGTGGGTATGCATAGTCTGACACGTAAGTTTTAAGAAAGTTCGCTCGAACGAATGAACGTTGATTATGGAATAATGTGGTAGGATTGTATTGAGTCATTCAATATTGAATTACCAAGTGCATTGGACAAGTTTGGTCCAATGGCAAACGTTAAAAAGGCTCGGGTCTCACATGAGAAACGGAAAATGATATGCGGGAACACTACCCATCATTATTCAGTACGTATTCAGGTTTCGGGGACGAAACCTTCTTTAAGGGGGGTAGACTTGTAACACCCCAAAACTTAATTATGAAGGTTTTTATTTAAACATGTGTTCATGTTATATAAAAGTAGATTCAACCCTTTTAAAATGAGTGATTAAACTTGAAGGGCCAAACTTGCAAGAAGGAAAAGATAATTATATATAAAATAGAAAAAAAATAAAACACAACACACATAAGAGTGTGTGTGTGTGTGTCGCTAGAAAGAACCAGAGAGAAGGAAAATCCCTTCTTCTCTAACACATTCCAAAATTCAGCAAATTGAAGATGATTTAAGGATAATTTCGAATGCATGTCTCTAATTTCTCAATCGTCTAAGTATTCTCAACTCTAGGTGAGTTAAATTATATGTTTTAATGATCTTGATGAATTGGGTTTTGAATCAATCCGTGAAATTGTATGAAACTAGAATGATAGTGAGTTAGAATCATCTCACGAAACATGAATTATGCTTGAAATTCTAATTATTTTGATGTTTGGATGAAAACCCACTAGTAGTAGTGATGTTATGAAGATGATGATGCTACATGTGTTAAATTGAGTATAGTTATGATATATGAAGTTGGATGTTGTAGATTATTATTATATGAATCTGATTTAGAATGAAAGTTATGTGAAAAATTAGTTGAAGTTAATGATCTTTATATGAACTAGTGAAGTTATGCATAAGATACTTGTACATTATGCTTCGCTAATGTTATGCACACCAAGTGTTTGATGAAATGCTTGAGTATTAGTTCTCATGTAATGTTGATGATTACATATACACATGATGGTAGTTGATTAGAATTGATGAAATTATGAATTGTTAGCTCACTATGTTATTGTAAATGTAAGATAAAAGCATGAGATTGAAGGAATGTTGAATGTGAAATTGTAGGCGTGAAGGAAGAGGATACAAGTCAATCCGGTTCGCAAGCAAGTGCAAAACAAAGGTAAGTTCATATGAACTTCGAGTAGGCTTAATGTAGAATACGGTTTGGGTTTTATTCTAATGTTGCTAGTTATAAGATATAGAATTGTGTAGTATGTAAGATGATGATCCGTCATGAACGGGTCAAACGAATGGATAACGAGATTAGGGAATAGATATGAATGACTTGTTATAAATGGGTCATAATGTATTGAAGTTTTGAAATGATGAAATGTTAAATGTTGACCCGTCGAGAATGGGTTAAATATTGCCATGGATGTTAGGCCTCGTGAAGGTTTTAGTCTTATACTCGGTGTGAACGGGTCGGATGGAATGAAGATATGGATAATGAAATGATATGTAAAACATCCGCTCTTAACGGAAATAGCTAGTTGAAAGAAGTAAATGGTATAAAAAAAAAAGAAAGAAATGAATTCTTGCCATGAATCGCTAATGGGTCAAATAAAGGACAAATGGACTTGAAATGTTATGATGTTAAAAGAATTGCACTAATGAACTTATTTTTGTTTTTGAATGTTAGGTAAATCTCATCTTTGATGATGCCGAGCTTGGATCGAACACACCGCGCCGCCCTTTACGCGCTTCCGGTTCAAGTTTGTCTTTTGTAAACGGGTCAAAACTATTTTAGAATGTAAATGTTAGTTTTTTTTAAGATTAAGGTCTTTTGTTAGTAAGTATGTTAAATTTGTACTCGAAATGGTGGATTGTGTTAGCTCTTGTGATTAAATTAGATGGTTACGTTGATTTTGAACTAAGGGTATTTTAGCAAAAAAATATATGTAATGAAATGAAAGTTTCAAATTTTGAGGGTTTTTACATGTTGTTTTGACCCTATGTAAATGTGGGCGTTAGAGTTTGGCCGTACGGTCGCGATGTTCGGTTAATTACGACGGAATGCGCATAAGCGCGAAAGACGATCCAAATTGCGCGACAAATGGATTTTTCTCATGCCATACACTAAGGCATCATATAAGGATGCTTACATAAATTTTTGGATGTCCGGATGTATTCAGAACGTAAGTTATGCGCGAAAGTGCAAACTTGTGCACTTTTTGACACTTTTAGCCCCTGAATGATCCAAAAGTTTGTTTTAGCATACCAAACACCTCAAAGCCTATTTCTAAGCTGTGTAAAGGATATTTATGGTATGTTTAACTTATGGACATGTTCCGGAATGTTCGTTACAGTTCAAATTGGCATACTTTCACAGTTTGTCAAGTTTAGTCCCTGTAAGCGAATTAACTTGTTTTTGCCATACCAAAGCCTTCAAAACTTATTTCTAAGTTATGTAAAAGTTATTTAAGGTATGTTAAGCCTATGTCACTATTCCGGAGTGTTCGTTGGATTAAACTGGTTATTTTTACGCATCAGAGCGCGTATAACCTTCTAGAGAGCGATTTAAAGCTTAAAATCGAACAAGAGTTCATGTGTGCAAATTATACACATATTTTTACGAATCCCAAGTATGAGATACAATATTTCATTGTTTTGGAATTTGTTTGATTGTTGAAGTGACACAGGTGTCACAGTCTCCCCTACTTTAGGAAATTTCGTCCCGAAATTTAATTTTAGAGGAAACTTGTGAAGACAGCTGTGACGGTTTCGCCTTCTAATAGATCCCTTGAACCCTTAAGTAAAACTCGGGGCCATGTTAGGACTCTTAGCGAATTTGTTAACCCTCAAAGTGAATTACTTGTAATAATAAAACATGGAATTTTGAACTACGGACAGAAGAACGTTTCCTATGAAGACTTATCATAGGAAACTTGGTGTGTGATTGAGATCAGAATTGGGGGAGCGTGAGGATAAATGACATTGGTCGAGGTCCGAGACTTCTCTCGTATCATTATTCTTGTCACTAGGTCTTAACACATGATGAAGCTTCCTGTGGCTCCTGTGCACTGAATTCCATAATTATGTAGGCCTCCATAATTACGTAATTCCTTGCACAGTCCGCACAGTCCATTTCATAATGCGTAGGAAAAATTACTTGAATAAACATGAAGCGATTCGACTAGACCACCAAAGGATCCTTTTAATTAGATCAACGAACGATCTTTTTAACTAGATCAACACATGATCTTCTTAACTAGGCCGTCGTACGATCTCTTTAAATAGACCACTTAAGGGATCATTTTTAGTTACATCATCACATGATATTTCTAATCAGATTTTCAAGATCAATCTGTTTAAGCAGACCATTCAAGAGGTCCAATTATAGAATAATACTTTATAACCAAAGGGACTTAACTACAATGTTGAAATCCATTAAGGGTTTAAGATAGTATCTTTGGATATCCTATTATGAATCTCTCGTATGAGATATGAAAGATTCTATGAGGATTTGGATGGATCATATACAACCACAAAACATGTAAGAAAGCACATAAGCACAAATTTAGTTAACTTGATTCTTTATTTTGTTACCTTTAGGTATGGATATTCAAAGCACACTAGGAATCCAATCCATGGATTTCATTTGGTACTTTAATGATTTTTAAGGATCTGTCTATAAAGATAGAGGGATTCTCAATAAGAGTTTGACTTTGTTTCTTAAAAGAAACGAGAGTTTAAGGTTCTTGGGGAGATCACAAGTGATCATAATATGATAGAACCATGCGAGTAGTTTGTCTTTGGGTTGACATCATAAGGTTTCATCAAGCATTCATACAAACGCATAAATTTTGCAGAAATAAAAACAACAAATCTTTATTTATGTAACAACGGAATTGTCTTGAAGTGTCAAAAGATAACAACCAAGGAAACACAAAACACTAATTGTTCACTGCTGCATCATTGTTCATATTTGCCTCATTGATGTTGAACACTCGTCCATGCGCTGGAGGTATGTTAACAAGCCTTGGGCAATTGTTCCTATAGTGGGTAAGGTCACCACAGTTATAACATGACCCTGGAGGGAACCGTGCTTGAACAGCAACAGGGTTTGCAGCAGCTTGATTTGCATAACGACAAACATTGATCAAATGTCCCAACCGCCCACAGTGGGTACATTTGTGACACCGCTCTTGCTCTAGATGATGACGGTTGCATTTGTTGCACAAAGGTGCGGTACCAACATAGTTTTGTCTTTTACGAGGTTGTGCTGGCTGGTTCGGTGCAACTTGTTTGTCTTGAGCAGTTACAGCGTAGCTTTGAGAGGCTTTGCGCTTCTTCTTCTTGGACCCCTCAGCATTTTCTTCCTTTGGTTCCACATGAGCAGTCTTGTCAGATGGTCTTAAGTCGCCCTTCCGAAACAGCTTGCGCTTCCTGATATGGGATTCAGTCAGAGTGGCAGCCAATTCAATGGCTTGTCTGACAGTAGTAGGGTTGCTGCCAGTAACGATATCCTGAACTACGTCAGGAAGCCCGTCAATGTATTTCTCAATCGCCTTATCTAGAGGCGTAACCATAGTAGGGCATAACAAGCTCAATTCCTCATAACGGTCAGTATAGGCTCGATGTTCCCCTCTGTCTTGCTTTAAATCATCAAATTCCCTTTCTAGAGCCCTAAGCTCATGACGAGGACATAATTCCTTCATCATAAGAGCCCTAAGCTCGGCCCAAGTCTGTGCTAATGCAACCTCAGCACCGCGGTCTCTCATAACCCCGTTCCACCACGTAAGAGCCCTCTTCTAAAACACACTCGAAGAAAACTCGACTTTGCGATTTTCAGGACACTGAACGTGACGGAAAGTATTCTCAATGCTCTCGAACCATTGAAGAAGCCCAGTTGCTCCCTCAGAACCACTAAACTTGAGTGGTTTAGCCGAGTTAAAAATCTTGAAATTGCATGGAGCATTGTTGTTGCTGATGGCTTGAGTTATTTGAGCATAAAGATTTGGGAAGGCAGCGGCCATTTGCTGCGCGATAATTTCCGCCAGTTCGGCATTCGCCATCTGATTGTCGCGTCGAGGAGGCATTCTAAAAGAGGAAACATGAGAGGAAACGAGTGAGAGAGTTAGACGAAAAGAATGAGATGAAACAAATCTGATGAAAGCAAGGATAGTGGTCATTTGTTTGTTACTACAAAGCAACAAACGACCTGGGTGATTAATCAAAGCAAATAGGTAAAAAATAATGTATCGCGAAGACATGCTCGCCTATAAGTGGACACTCACCCCAAGAGTTCCCAGGTAAGAGTGACTGGTCCGATCATGAGGATTTGTACGAACACTCTAGCCTTAGACAGAAAACTCAGGGTACAGGCACCCACCCTTCCAGTTTGCATGTGTTCACATTATTTAGACCAACTTTGACGGGATTTTGAAAATTTAAAGGGGTTCAAAACCTTATAACAGAGGGTTCAAAACCTAGTAATCAATCATCCTAGAACAGATGATTAGTTTTCAAAGCGGTTTTGAAATTTATGTTCTTGTTGTGGTCGTCGCCTAAGGATAGGTGACGGTATTGTTTTATAACTAAACGCAAGTGAACTCGCGTTAGGGTCCTAGGAAGGTTATAGACTAAGTCAAAGCATTACTAATAACCTAATTCCCTATAACCATTGGCTCTGATACCAACTTTTCTGTCACACCCCGACCACGTAGAACATACAAAACGTGGCGGAAACGTCAGGGAGTGTTGTAACAGAATCATTGTTTCATAACACATGGAAATTGAAATATTGTTTTATTGATTAAATGGACTCATTGTTCTAATACAATCAAATAAGTACAACTATGATCTTCCAAGTTTTAAAGTTGCTAAGGCACGAGTCCATCCTAAATATAGCATATATCAACAATCATCTCAAGACGGCACCTGAAACATGTGTAAAAATAGGTACGTCAGCATAAAAATGTCTGTGAGATACATAGGTTTTGTGAAAATGGGATTCATGACTTGAGTTTAAAGAAAACGTTTAATAACAGTCAGTCATGAACCTTGTAATTTGCTTTGTCTTGTAAATCATTTAAAAAAAATGGTAAAATCAGATGATATGTAAAAATAAGAGAACACTGTGTGGTTAAATGGATAACCATGTAAAATGAGTTTGTATAAGATAAGTCGTTTGTAAATCATTGTCTTGTGAAAAGTGTGTTATTTGTATAAAATGTTATATGACCTAAATTGAAATGATTCAAATAACGCTACGATATGTGATACCATACAAACAATTATATATAGGAAGTACCAGCGGCGTATCCACCATGCTTGTATCATATTACACCCGCCTCGTTACTTAAGTCACTTACGCCAACCAAACCACCAATATAGAATGTTCATGTTTAGACCAATAGTCCAAGGTTATTGTATAACTCAAGTTAAATGTAAACCATGTAATGTATAAACAAAAGTTATGTATGGTAAGTGAAATGAGATTTCTTAAACCACAAGTAAAATTGTACAAAACAAGGTGTTTGAATAAATCAAAAGTTATGCTTTGTAAAATAATGTAAGGTTAAACGAATAACCTTATAGTAGCATATTAACAGTATACTTTGGATTTGTAAATAACATATTAAAAATATGTTTTGGTTTGTTGATAAAATGCATTGGTTGGTTCTGTACAATACCACACATGAGAGTATATCAAACTATATTTTTTGGGAGTATATCAAAATATACTTTAAAGGTGCGATTTAAGAATTCATTCAGACCTAGTGCATCAAACTACATCTTTGAGACTATAAGGATACCACAAAGGAAATCCCTATTTGGATGGAGAAACAAATTGGTTTCAGACATTCCATGACAACAGGAATGGGGTGTCTAGTCCTATAGCGCTATATCATACTACCAATCGGTCTGGTGAACAAAATAAGTACTATTCCAACAATTACTTTTGTAATCTTTGAGAAATCAGTGTTTAAACCATAGATAGTCATTTAGTTTGTCAAAAGATAAATACTAACATGTATAATCAATTATACTTTGAAATCATGAAAATAACAGATAGGTACACATGCTTCACCCCAAAACAGTTGAAAACAGTAAAAGAGGGGAACTATGTACTCACCTAAGATTGCTTTGGAGTTCTTGTATAATAACCAGATAATGCTAAAGATCACGTGATATCAAACGGCACCTAATAGGTAGCTATGTTAATATACCGGACCAAATCGGAAGGATCGGATAGTATGCGGGTTCGTAAACCAAACGAGTATGGAGACTCGTGTAATATGGTTTAACAAAGCCTACATACTAGAATGAAACCTAACCTAAGTGCTTGCGACCCATCACGACCCGTTTAGGTAGCTTATGCTACCTTACGCGTCGTTCGCGTAGAACGCGTCTGGAACGCCTAACATCGTGACCACAAGGTATAACCTCGGAAGGTTATAGCTATGGTCACCTAATGTGTTTGGTCGGATCCTAATGATCGACCAAATGGGTCGGGTTCGAAAGTATAAGCGATGGTTTAGATCGCTTACCTTACGACCCTATATAAGCACTAAACTAAAAGTGACGAGCTAAGCATGTTAGAACATGCTTAACTAAGATTAGAAAACAGGTTTGGCATCAAAACAAACGGCTTTGATGCTCACGAGTAGTTTGGTTACAAAATATGCAAGAATGCACATTTTGGCCGAAACTACGACTCGTCACTGAGCCTAGATAACATGGTAATCAGTAGGTATAGTCACTACGGACTATAACCATCATGATCACACTCACGTTATGAAGTTCCATGAACTTCGGGTTGACCATAGGCTGGTCAATGCAGAAAGTCAACAAAACGTTGACTTTCGGACTCGAAAATCGAATAAAAGAATGAAAGAAGACTTACGGAGGGTCCCCGAATGCTAATCTAGATCAAAGAGCTCAGGTATGAAGCAATGGCATCAACTTAGAGCATTTTGATCAGATTGTGTGAGTTTTTAGCAACAAGGGGGGGGGGGGGGTATTTACAGGAAAGGCAAAGCCGTTAGGATCGTTTCTTGATTTTCGTGCCACGATCCTAAGCGTCCACTTGTCAAAATGTTATGGTTATTGAAAATGGCCATTGGCCCTTGATTGGGTGAAAGGGCATTGCCCCTTGAACGAACGAAAGGCCAACTGCAAGTGGATTCAATGAATCTGCTGTACTGGGGACTCCTTACGGACCGTATGGGTTTGGCTTACGGTCCGTAAGCCCTTAGTTTGGCAGATTTACAGTTTTGGTCCCTGCAGCTCCAAAACTTGGTATTTGATGCATTTTTGACACGTTTAAGCCCCGTTAACCCCATTTCAAAGCTCTAAAATGATGTTAAAGTATAGGGAACTTAAAATGTGCTCAAAAATATCTCGGATGTCGGTTCGTTTGGCCGTACGGTCGCGATGTTCGGTTAATTACGACGGAATGCGCATAAGCGCGAAAGACGATCCAAATTGCGCGACGAATGGATTTTTCTCATGCCATACACTAAGGCATCATATAAGGATGCTTACATAAATTTTTGGATGTCCGGATGTATTCAGAACGTAAGTTATGCGCGAAAGTGCAAACTTGTGCACTTTTTGACACTTTTAGCCCCTGAATGATCCAAAAGTTTGTTTTAGCATACCAAACACCTCAAAGCCTATTTCTAAGCTGTGTAAAGGATATTTATGGTATGTTTAACTTATGGACATGTTCCGGAATGTTCGTTACAGTTCAAATTGGCATACTTTCGCAGTTTGTCAAGTTTAGTCCCTGTAAGCGAATTAACTTGTTTTTGCCATACCAAAGCCTTCAAAACTTATTTCTAAGTTATGTAAAAGTTATTTAAGGTATGTTAAGCCTATGTCACTATTCCGGAGTGTTCGTTGGATTAAACTGGTTATTTTTACGCATCAGAGCGCGTATAACCTTCTAGAGAGCGATTTAAAGCTTAAAATCGAACAAGAGTTGATGTGTGCAAATTATACACATATTTTTACGAATCCCAAGTATGAGATACAATATTTCATTGTTTTGGAATTTGTTTGATGGTTGAAGTGACACAGGTGTCACAACGGTTCAGCTAGAAACGGTTCGGTTCGAAACGGTTCAGCTCGAAACGGTTCTGCTCGAAACGGTTCAGTTCGAAACGGTTCAGCTCGAAACGGTTCAGCTCGAAACGGTACGGGTCGAAACGGTTCGCGTCGAAACGGTTCAGCTCGAAACGGTTCGGGTCGAAACGGTACGGGTCGAAACGGTACGGGTCGAAACGGTTCGCGTCGAAATTGCTCAGCTCGAAACGGTTCGGGTCGAAACGGTTCGCGTCGAAACGGTTCAGCTTGAAACGGTTCGGGTTCGAAACGGTTCGCGCCGAAACGGATTTTTTGTATTTTTTTAGAATTTTTATTATTTTTTAGAATTTTTTGGAATTTTTTTGATTTTTTGGAATTGGATCAAAATGGCAATTGAAAACATTTAAAATGAAAATCCCCAAAATACCCCTGGTTAAAGATGGAGTTTTTGGATGGAGTTAGTGTATGTGATCAAAATGGCAACAAAAGGGAAAAGTTAGGGACCCAGAGGCAAAAAAAACTATTTGGACTGAAATGGCAAATTTGGATAAAACTCAAGGGCTAAAATGAAAATTTACTCAATTCTGAATAACCAGGTCGCCCGATTCTAAATTTATAGGTTCGTATTCAAAAACCAAAACTTTAATTTGATTGGTACAAACATCCCATCATAGTTTTATTTATTTTCAACCAACTCAACACATCTTTTTTTTTGTTTCCTGTTATTCACAATCAACTTATTACAATCTTTTCCTATTTCATTTTGTATATTACATTTATTGAAACCTGAATTTGAATTTGTTTTTTGAATTCATTTGGTTTAAATTTCAGGGTTTCTAGTTTGATTTCAACAATGAACAATCCTATTTTGCTAAGTATAAGGTTTTTTTGTTCACATTTGAAAAGTATAGATTATAATGATTTGACACACACATATATATATATATATAAGAAAAGGGTGAGATTTTAGAGTGAACGCTAGTGTCTTTATGAACCGAGTGAACAAATCATGACCATTGATTTACATCATCAAATCGTAAAATACATTAGTGTATTTTTATCATCAAATCCTGGCCATTGATTTACGTCTGTGTATTGACAATCAAGGGCTAGGATTAGTTCACTAGTGTTCACTATCAAGGAAGCTGTTCACCAATAAGCCTAACCCTAAAGAAAAAAATATAATGAGTTAGTTAAAAAATTAATAAAAATCCAGGGCTGGTCATCCAATAGATTTGGAATTTAGTTTCTTAATCAAATTCGAGCATGTGAATTTCGAACCGGTTCGATTATTTGAAAACATATAATTTTTATATTTTCATAAAAAATACATGTTAATTCCTTATCATTGTTTTATATGTATATAGTAAAATATGACATTTGATAATAACATATTTATGTTTGAGTTCACAGCTTTAGCACGACATGTCGCCGTTATTATCTTATGCGACGATTTTTACTAGCAATAACAACGACCTTTGTTGCTGCTAAAAGTGAACTTTCTTGTAGTGTGAGGTTAACTATTCTTGTACTAGAAAAAAATGATAATTAAACCAATAGTTAGTTAATGAATTGAAGTTAACCAATAAGATTAGAAGTGAGAAACTTTAATGTGAGATTTTTTTTTAGATTTTACAATTAAAACACTATTTTGATAAATATTTTTAAAGCAACACCATTTTGATAAATATTCCTTTTTCCATCAACACAATTTTAGAAAAAAATAACCTCATGCTTTTCAAGGTTTTGATCTTATTAACACGGGTCAACATAACGTTCTTTACTTCAATAGTTATAATAAAGGGTCAAAATTATATTTTTCTTAAAAAAGAATAGTTAGATATACATTTAAAAATCATACATATTTTGGTGATCAGGGAGCCAACGGACCCTTTTAACCACCCTCTAGTTCCGCTCTTGCAACTCTGCAAGTTTAGAGTTAATTAGTCAATAAACTAAGGTTTGTCTTCAGGTTGATTGTCAGATGGATGAAATTGAGATGTCTAAAAATACAATTTCTTAATGTTTTCTTTCCAATAGAAAATTAAGAGAGGTTGAATAGTTAACCATCAAGAATAAAGTAATCTCAATAAATATATAATCGTTCACATGAATACTTGAACTGGTTATATAGCTTTCACCCAGAAACTTTTCCCAAACAAAATCTTTTCCATATCACAATTAGCTTTTACATTTGTTTTTTGTAAAAAAAAATTAATACTAAACTATTTAGTCATCTAAACATCGAGATTTCATCGAATCCATTAAACGCCAGGCATTAATGTGTAAGCCAATTAATGATTACTCGATTAATACTCGAGAAGAAGTGAATAGACAAACGAATTACGAATGAAGAATGATTCTATTACGACCCCTTGTTAATAAATCTTAGTTCCACCACTGTGCGCCACCTTTGGCTTCCCATCAGCCATGTAAAACATAGAAGCGTTTTATAAATACCACTACAAAATAGAGGCCAATTAGTGAAGTACACTTAATGAGACGCGAATTACCAAAGAAAAAGTCAGAGACAATAACAGATCCACAGTGCCCCATGTACCATCATGCAAATTTACAAATCAACAACTTCTATATTACCAGGGCTTATTTTAGATTTGTAGTATGTTCTGTATCTAAATATTTAGTGAGACAAGTCACCATCTAACTTGATGTAACTTGCTTAAGAATTAACTCATAATGCTTCCCCTAAATATTTGTTAGAGAGAATTTTTTAAGTTGGGATTAATGTCAAGAGAATTTCTTACAAGTTGGGATTGTTAGAGAGAATTTTTTTAAGTTGGGATTAACGTCAAGAGAATTTCTTACAAGTTGGGATTGTTAGAGAGAATTTTTTTAAGTTGGGATTAATGTCGGCCAATGGGTGAAAGTTAGGATTTTTAAAATCCAATAACCCATTTTTTTTTAAGTGGTTGTGAGTGGAGAAAAAGAGAAATGGTAATGATAAAGGTATAAATAATATTATTTAATTAAAAAAAAGAGAAAAGTTAGTAATTTTAGTGTAATTACAGGAAGAGTAAACTGCCATTTTGGTCCATGTGGTTTGGTCACTTTTGTCATTTTAGTCTAAAACTCAAACTTTTTGCATCTAGGTCCCTGTGGTTTCAATTTTATTGCCATTTTGGTCCAAAAATGAAACCAGGTCATATTTGTCTTATAAAATCCTGCAATTTTGTCATTTTCCTCAGGAGCAAATCAGGTCATATTTGTCTTATAAAATATGGTATTTATTTATAAAAAAGAAATGATCATTTTGCACCTGCGGAAAATGACAAAATAACAGGATTTTATAAGACAAATATGACCTAATTTCTTTTTTGGACCAAAATGGCAATAAAACTGAAACCACAGGGACCCAGATGCAAAAAGTTTGAGTTTTGGACTAAAGTGGCAAAAGTGACCAAACCACAGGGACCAAAATGACAGTTTACTCTTACAGGAATTAGGATAAAAAATTCAATGTAAATGTGTTTAATTATCAAAGAAACAAACAAGAGAATTGAATGCGGTGAAAAGTTATGTTCTCATTTGGCTTTATATAGACTAAGGTGGTGTTTGTTTTTTCAGATGCAAAAGGTTTGTAGTCTGCGGACCACATCTGCAGGTATCTGCAGGAGAAGAGGTGGACCAAAGGTCTGCAGTCTGCAAGGAGCAAAAAGGGTTTGTTTTTTTTTTTTTTTTTTACTTCTACAAAAACCACTTCACAATACACACAACACACACACACAGAACACTCTTCTCTCTCCCTGCCTTCATCTACAACCACCACCACAACCATCCGCCACCACCTCCTCCACCGTCCACCTGCCACCACCACAACCAACAACCACCGTCAAGCACCACTGCCCCCTGTCTCCTGCTGCGAAGCCAAGCACCACCGCAAACCCTAGCCCCCACTCCAAGAACCCACCCCCGTCGCAACCACCACCATCGCCTTCGTCGTTCCACCACCGCCGTCGTCGTTCGATTTGGGGGTTTTGTTTGAAGATGAAGAACATCAAACCCATCACCGCCGATCTCTCTCTTATTTCCCCTCTCTCTCTCTCCTACCGCTCCCCCTCTCTCTCTCTAGGGTCTCTCTCTCTTCTTTCCTTCTTATGCAGGTCTGTGGAGAGTGGTGGTGGAGATGTGTTGGTGGAGGTGGTGGTGGAGATGTGGGGGTGGAGGTGGTGGCGGAGATGTGGTGGTGGAGGTGGTGGCGGGGATGCAGAGAGTGGCGGTGGAGAGTGGTGATGCAGAGATGTGGAGAGTGTCTGTGTTTTGAAAGAGAGAGGAGGTGAGAAGAGGTGGGCCTATGTCTGCATGGGAAAGAGGTGGGGAAGAGGTAAAAGGTGAGAAGTGCTTCTGGAAAACAAACAAGCTGCAGGACCCAAAGGTCTGCGCGTATCTGCGCGACGCAAACATAAGTGGCCAGAAGTGCTTCTGGCCAAAAAAACAAACAACACCTAACTTTCTGTTAATTTTATTAGTTAATGAATACTTGCTCTTAGTTTAATTTTATAATTAATATTGTACACGTGTATGTGTTATGAGTAATTAATAAATGAAGATGCAAATTAGGGGGAAGTGATTGAATGAGGGAGTCTATACAAAGACAAATGACTAGGGAATTGGGGATGGCTAAAAGTTCAGCCACAATAGGGGCCGATAAGTAGCAGTGAACGCCTCACAAGAAAAGACAATGAAACGTTGGGATTGATCGTGAGCAACAACACGCAAAGAGAGCATAATTCGACTTAGACTAACACAATGTAAATTACATAATTGTCGATCTATATGCAAATTAAACTAAACAATGAGGATCCAAACATGTTATTTGTCGTTTAAAGGCGTTGCTAAATGCTAATATCACCCAACAGATAGAACACGTCATCATCATCATCTTCATCATCATACTCAGTAAATCCCATCAATAGCAAAACAGATAGAACACGTGAGGGTACTAAACTACTACACAAATGAGCATCACTGATGGCCTATATGCCGATAATTACAAACAACTCACTCCGGCCAGTAACCCATTTTCACTTATTTTTTTTAGTCTTTTCCATGTTAAAAATTAACTTAACACTCTTCTGGATCTATTTAATATGTTACTCATAACCCCGAGCTTAAATTATGCTACATATATTTATAAAAAAAAAAAATCCGTTAGAAGGAGACCTAGCTAAGACCGGAATCAAATTTTATATGTGAGTTAGAATTACTTCTTTATTATTAAATCTTTTACATCTTTTGTGGAGACAAGTGAAACTGCAGAAACCTCATTTTGTCTTATCTGAAACAGCCTGTTTCATACTAGATTTTACAGATGAACTTGGAGATGATGCCCCTATTATCTGCACCATTAAACTTCCACCTACACAGATCATACATTTTAATTAATATTTCACTTCAAAAATGAAGTATAACAACCATAATAATTAAAAATAAATAAAGATAAACTTCTTGATGACCTAGAACAAGAGCGGCGCCAAACCATCCAGAGACACCCCATCGTTCACCAAGGAAAAACCATGCAAAACCAGCACCCCAAACTGGCTCCAACCCATAAACAATTGCGGTTTCTGTGGCTGATACATCACGCATTGACGTCATCTGTCTCAATCGGTTACTATATATTAGCACAATATGCAAGAACCGAAAAAAATTGATAACGTAAATTATCTTAAAGGGATTACCTCAATCCACAAGCATAGTCCGGTTGAAAACACCCCGGTATATAAAGCGGGTATCCAAGGGAACTTCATGATCACAAACATCTCCGATGCCCATGATGACGGATGATATGTTAGGTTACCATCAATCACAACTCCAATTAAATACCAAACAATAGATGACAAAGCAATGATAAACACCTGTAGATTATTAATCAAGGTTGATATACAGTTAATAGAAAACTACATATATAATTGGCCCCATTATGTTTGGGATCAATCTGGCCCATTGATGACTGTCCCATTAGTAATTGGCCCACTATGTTTTGGAGCAATTTGGGCTAGGTCCATTGGACTCACGCCCACTAATGACTATCCCATTAGTAATTGGCCCTTTATGTTTGGGATGAATCACTTCCATGTTCCATATAAAATGGGGTCTAAACCCAACGCGCGTGAGTCCAATGGACCTAGCCTAGTTTGAAGGTATCGTTTACATTGTGAAAGCAAAACTTATGAATGAATTAACGGACCTCGTATCCAAGGACTGGCAAGAAGTTTGCTTTGTCTGTTTTTCTTGATATATGCTCGGTTCTTAGCGTGTGTATGCCAAGGATAAGGCGCTTAGTAAGTTAAACAAATCACCAACCTGAAAGATTCAACATAAGCTTTATTTACCAATGACCAACAAAAAACTTACTCTTTTAGATATAATATATATATATATATATATATATATATATATGGGGAGGGTTCATTGGGGAACACTAAAAAAGTAGGGAACTAGGGAACAGGGGCATTTTTGTCCAAATACTATTCTAATTCTAAAAATCTCAACGGCCGGGCATTCAACCGGAAAATCATGTTCTTCGTATTATCACCACCACATCCACCGCAGGCGCCGCTGGATTCTTCCTCACGAACAGAAATCGGCGATACATTGTAAATGATTTTCGATTTCCAAGCAACTGAATAAGGAACCGAAATCGGCGATTCTCTGTAAATTGTTAGTTCACGGTTGTCATTGATTCACCGGTTCAACGTTTGTCTCTTAATTCTGGTAATCCGGTGCTTAAATCATATAGCAGTGCGAAACGGTAACCGGAAACAGAACGTACGTTTCTCAGTGAAGATATTTCGATGCAGATTCAGTAACAACAGTTTGAAATCGATCAAATCATCGCTCATCAGGTAAATAGTTAACCTAATCTTCGAGTTTTTGTGTTTTATTTCATGAAATCCTTTAGGTTTAGACTGATTTTAATGAAACTATTAACCTAATTTGTAATGAATCGAGGAACATAATATCTAACTTCCTGCTGTATTTTTCTATATCAAAATTTTAATATTAGGGCAAATTTTACATGTTAAAGTTTGATTTAGTTGTACATTCTCTGCTATAGTCAGACTATTGCAGGTAACAAATGTTGTGGCGGTGGTCCATTTGATGGTGACGGTAACAACGAACAATGGTGGCTATTTTATTTACTTTAATTGGGACGAATTGTTGTTTTATCCGTTAGATCCAATGAGGTTCTAGATGAGGGATGTAAATTTAGGTACTTCAACTATGGATCTCTGGTCTCATTTATGAAATTTTCTATTGTATATATATCTGTTAGCGATAGTTCGGTACAGTTATATTAGCATGTAATCATCATATGATTGAACAAAACATGTTCATGACACTGGTTTTATAAGCATGTGATAGTCTTTACAGCCTTTGATTAATTAATATCATATGGACTTAGGTCATATTGAATGTGATAAACTCTCTATTCTAGCACTGCAACACTCAAAGAAACAAACGAGTAAAGAGAGAAGATCAAGGGAACATTAGTAAATATTAGATCGTTTAATGTGCTCAGTTTTATCTTTCTGTTATAGTTTCTCTTGTTAAACGTGTGATTTATCTTTTTTACTCTGTTGCTGCTCAGACTGTTATGGCCAGATGCTTGATAGCATTGAATCAAAGCTTTTAGCATTTCAGTGAGAGGGTGTTAGGTATGTGATAACATTGCTAATATATGCTTTCTATTATCATACACATGCTAGTGTATTGTTCATTATCTAATATTTTCTGCATCCCACATTGATTTCCTCATGGCCATTCTCTAATATATCGTGTTTTATTTTTTTCTTGTTATTGCAAATTTGTATTGCAGCATGGAGGGCGTGTCCTTCAGGCTGATGAAATGGGTCTTGAAAAGACTCTTCAGGTAAAATTCTGTTGGCAAGTACTTGATGATTTAAGCATTTTAAAATTTTGTTTAAGAAACTATGGATAGAATGTATTAGAATTGATAAGGCCACTCATTGCCTAATTGTGCAATTAGACAAATATTATACATACAGAATAAACATAACAAAATTACATTGCAACCTGTATTGATTATGCCATAACGCTAAGAAAACTTGTTTAATTGTTAAAGCTGGTAAAATAACATTGATTGTTGGTGACAGGATGAAGAAAGATAGAGTGTTGATGAATGATGAGACACGACAGCTTATTAAGATGACAAGTAATATGTGTGTGTCTGAAGTTTCACCATATCTTTAGCAGAAAATGAGGTTATTTTGTTTCAAACTTTGGGAATATTTGGAGTTAAGAAATGCTCTATTTGTATGCATAATTAGATTAGGTTATATTTGAAGTAATATACCAGTTGTGAAATTTTCTATTGATAATGCGTTCCGAAAACCATAGTCACAGGATTCACACCCCCCCCCCCCCGGTATCGCGAACTAGATCACCCATACCGGAATCGTGTATAGAATTGACCCGCACAGGAAATAAACCAAAGAATCATGGAATAGGGCAACAGGTTTACCAAGCCACTTTGAGCTCTTATACTTTTATGGGTTAAACTGTTTTCTTGATTTGTTCTTTATGTGTAAAGTTTTCTTGATTGAATCATGGAATATTACATTAATGTTGCTAAAGTTTTGATTGCACCATCTGTCTTGATTGAACCTGTATTTGGTTGGTCTTTGTTTTACCCTATTGTGTTTTTGCTTCTATGTGAGAAATGATTCTAAATTATTTTTTAATTATTTTTAAAATGTTAAGAAAATATTTTTAATATGTTAAAAAAATATTTAACATGTTAAGAATTTGTCTTTTTTATTTATAAACAAATAGTGCCCCGCTTGCTGTGTGCACATATAATGTATATATGTGTGGGCGCTCAGGCGGCAAAAGTGAAATGGTACTAACTTTAACGTTATTTTACTAATTTAGTGAAAATAACGTTAAAAGCGGCGGATGGTTAATCATCCATCATGTGGTGATGTTGATAGCTGAAAGACACGGGAGTACATGCACCAATCAGTCTCTGTCCTGATTGTCTGAGTGTTATGTGTCTTAGGTCCAAGGTTTGATACAAAACTACAATCGAGCCAGGGGTCTCACTTGAAGCAGTCTCTCTATTCCTATCGGATAGAGTTAAGGTTGTCTACATCTATCCTACTCAGACCCTAACTTTAGCTTTGCTATTTGTGGGATTTACTGAGTATGATGATGATGATGATATTTATAAACAAAAATTTAATCTTTTTTAAGTTATTTTTAAAATGTTAATAAAATATTTAACATCTTAAAAATTTCTCCTTTTAACATGTTAAGAAAATATTTAACAAATGTTTAGTCTTTTTAATATATTTAACATGTTAAGAATTTGTGTTTTTAAATTATATTTTTATAAAGGTTACACTGAAATTCAAAATAGATGGAGTCAATGATAATCCTCTGTATTTGGTTGTTCTTTGTTTTACAGTATTGTGTTTTTGCTTCTTTGTGAGGAATGATTCCAAATTACTTTTAACATGTTAAGAAAATTCTTCTAATATGGTAAAAAAAATATTTTATTTATAAACAAATTTTACATGTTAAGAATTTGTTTTTTTATTTATAAACAAATGTTTAGTCATTTTAAAAGGTTAATAAAATATTAAACACTTAAAAAATTCTTCTTTTAACATGTTAAGAAAATATTTAACAAATGTTTAGTCTTTCTAATATATTTAATATGTTAAGAATTTTTTAATTATTTTTTTTTATAAAGGTTACATTGAAATTCATAATGGATGGTCAATGATAATCCTCTGTGTTCCTTTCACCTGTATTTGGTTGGTCTTTACTTTACAGTATTGTGTTTTTGCTTCTTTGTAAAGAATGATTCTAAATTATTTTGAACATGTTAAGAAAATACTTTTAATATGGTAAAAAAAATATTTAACATGTTAAGAATTTGGTTTTTTTTTTTTATAAACCAATGTTTAGTCTTTTTAAATTATTTTTAAAACTCCATTTCCTTCCTCTAGCTACACAAATGCTCCAAACCCTACCATATCTATCCTCACATAAACGTTATTTTTTTAACTCTAATTCGAAATTCAATATATACTGTGGTCAAATAAAGTTAAACAAAATCTAAATGAAAACTCTCATTTAAATGTTAAATTTATTTATTTTAATATTTTTAGTTCGCATGGACTCTATTTCCTTCTTCGGGCTACACCCTACTCTCCTAAATCCATCCTCACACAAAACTTTATATTAATTTTTTGAACTCTAATACGAAACTCAATATATAATGCTGACAAATAAAGTCTCTCACTTAGCACGTGAAATTTATTTATTTTAATATTTTGAGACCGCGTATACTCCATTTCCTTCTTCTGGCTACAGAAATGCTCCAAACCCTACCATATGTATCGTCACACAAACATTATTTTAATTTATTAAACTTTAATCCGGAATTCAATATATAATGTGGTAAAATTAAGTTGAATCGAATCCAATTGATCAATCTAAACTTTAATTTAACATGTTAAATTTATTTATTTTAATTTTCGAGTACGCATAGCTTCTATTTCCTTCTTCTAGGTTACACAAATGCCATACCCTCCCAAATCCATCCCCATACAAAACTTTATTTTAATTTTTTGAACTTTAATACCAAATTCAATATATAATGCGGCTAAAAAATGTCTCAAGTTCATGTAAACTCCATTTCCTTCTTCTGACTACAGAAATCTACATAAACCTCATTTAAGATGTTAAATTTATTTATTTTAATATTTTGAATCCGCATAAAATCTATTTCCTTTTAGTGGCAACACAAATGCCCTACCCTCCAAAATCCATCCTCACACAAGACTTTATTAAATTTATTTTTATTAATATTTTGAGCCTACATAAACTCTATTTCTTTCTTCCTGCTACACAAGTCCCTCAAACCCTATCCAATCCATACTCACACAAACGTTATTTTAAGTTTTTAACGCTAATACGAAATTCAATATAAAATATGATCAAATAAAGTTGAACCAAATCTAACTAATCAATGCAAACTCTCATTTAACTTGTTAAATTTACTTATTTAAATACTTCTGCTTAGACTCTGTTTCCTTCTTCTGGCTATAGAAATGCCCTACCCTCCTAAATCCATCCTCATAAAAAACTTTCTTTTAATAGTTTGAACTTTAAAATGAAATTCAATATATAATGCAGTCATATAATGTCTGTCATTTAACATTTAACATGTTAAATTTATTTACTTTCATATTTTGAGCCCGCATAAACTGCATTTCCTTCTTCATGCTACACAAATTCCCCAAATCCATACTCACACAAATGTTATTTTATTTTTTTAAACTCTTGTCCGAAACTCAATATATAATGTGGTAAAATAAAGTTGAACCGAATCTAATTGAACAATGCAAACTTTTATTTAACATGTTAAATTTATTTATTTAAATATTTCGAGTACGCATAGCTTCTATTTCCTTCTTCTAGTTACACAAATTCCCTACCCTCCCAAATCCATCCTCACACAAAACTTTGTTTTAATTTTTTGAACTTTAATACCAAATTCGATATATAATGCGGTCAAATAAAGTTGAACTGAATCTAATTGATCAATGCAAACTTTCATTTAACTTGTTAAATTTATTTATTTTAATATTTGGGAAATTGGCCTGTAATAATCTCACCTAGACCTTATTGGCCATTAATAATCCCACCTTAGAATAGTCCCCCCACCAGTCCCACCTTTCACCTATTTTTCCTACAATGGTCTCCTATTAAAAAAACTTAACGGAGTTAAGCTTTTTTCCAAATTACAAACAAATTTTTTAGGGCTTTTGATTAGAACGACGATACGAGTCCATTGATGTAAAACTTTCCTCGAAGCGGTGCTCCAAACGATGAAAATGGAGCTTCAATTCGGGTGTTTAAATTTCCAATTAACCAAAATCAAGTCACTTGGAGCACCATTTCGAAATAAGTTTTACATCAATGGACTCGTATCATCATTCTGATCAAAAGCCCTAAAAAATCTGTTTGTAATTTGGAAAAAAGCTTAACTTCGTTAAGTTATTTTAACGGGGGACCATTGTAGGAAAAATAGGTGAAAGGTGGGACTGGTGGGGGGAATATTCTGAGGTGGGATTATTAATGGCCAATAAGGTCTAGGTGAGATTATTACAGACCAATTCCCCTTAATATTTTGTGTACGTATAGCTTCTATTTCCTTCTTCTGATTACACAAACGCCCTACCCTCCCAAATCGATCCTCATACAAAACTTTATTTTAATTTTTTGAACTTTAATACCAAATTCAATATATAATGGGGTCAAATAATGTCTCTCCTTTAACATTTAATATGTTAAATTTATTTATTTTTATATTTTGAATCCACATAGACTTCATTTCTTTCTTACTGCTATACAAATCCACCAAACCCTACCAAATCCGTACTCACAAAACTTTATTAAATGTTTGGAAGTCTAATACTAAATTCAATATATAATGTGGTCAAATAAAGTTGAATTGAAGCTAGTTGATCAATGCAAAATCTCATTTAACATGTTAAATTTATTTATTTTAATATTTTGAGTCTATATAGACTCCATTTAACATGTTAAATTATGTGGACAATATTAGTTAAAATGGTTGGATATTTAACTTTATTGTCACCATCTAAGAATGATTCCTAAAACTTGAATTACACTTTTTTATTTCTTTTTTTTGAATCTTACGGAACTTGTTCTAAAAACCGAATGGGTAAAAAATCGAAAACCGAACGCTTTGGTTGGTTTCGATTTTACCATAAAATAAAATGAACCAAACCATGCACACCCCTAGCTAGAGTACAATAGAAAAGGATTTAGTACGATTGCATAATGGACGTGTCTAATTTTATATGAAGTAAGAATTCTCCTTGGTTTTATATGCAAAAGATCTGAAAAAAAATTAATATGTTAGATTAAATTTTTTTTTTGTTATTTATATTTAATAATGAATGGTTTCTCGGTTTCTCACATTTTTTGTGTTCCCATCAAACCCAACCCTCGTTCACTATTTTTAATATTATTTTTTTTTAATTTTTTATATAAAGATGTGTTAGAAGTCATTCTAATAAAAAACTATTTATGTAAAAAAGAATTTGTAACCTTTTTAATGTGTTTTTTACGCATATTTTTATTTTTTAGTTTTTTTATTTATTTAAAAGACTTCTACATGTATGTATATGCAAACGATTTGAAAGAAAACAATTTCACATGTTAAATTAAATGTTCTATAATATATTTAACATGTTAAATGAATGTTTTTTTGGTTCCTCACATATTTTGGTGTTCTCAATTGAACCTAACCCTAATTCATTATCATTTTTGTAAAAAAAAAAAAATATTACCTTTTTAAAGTGTTTTTTAAGCATTTTTTTATTTTTTAGTTTTTGAATTTTTTTATTAAAAAAAGCTTCTATATGTATTTATATGCAAAAGATCCAAACATTAAAAGGTTATTAAATTTTAACATGTTAAACTAAATTTATTATGATTTATTTAACATTTTAAATGAATGGTTTCTCGGTTCCCAACATTATTGATGTTCCCCTTTGAACCCAATCCTCATTCACTTTTTTTAATTTTCTTGATCGAAGTTTTTTTTTTTGCATATAAAGATATGTTGAAGCCATTCTGATAGAAAATTACATTTTTGTAAAAAAAAATGTTACTTCTTTTAAAGTGTTTTTAAGCATGTTTTTATATTTTAGTGATTGATTTTTTTATTAAAAAGGCTTCTACATGTATTTATATGTAAAAGATCTGAAAATTATATAAAATTTTAACATGTTAAATTAATTTTTTATGATATATTTAACATGTTAAATACATGGTTTCTTGATTCCCCGCATTTTTGGTGTTTCCCATTAAACCTAACCCCCGTTCACTATTTTTCTATGATATTTTTAACATGTTATATTTTTAACATGTTAAATTTATTTAACATGTTAAATAATAAATTTATTTATTATTTATGGTTTCTTGATTCCTCGCATTTTTATGATATATTTTTAACATGTTAAATTTATTTAACATGTATAATTATGTGAAGTTCTAAAACATATTCAAACCAAACAGAAAAAAGGCTAAAAGTAACTCATAAGAGGCGTTAGATGAATGTTAATAAAATGATTTTCTTTTGTGGTATTATTAGCCAAATAGTACCAAAACAATATATGCAACCAACAAAGCAAGTTAGGATTACTCAAAACACTTGCATGTAAAATAACATATATTTTACACAAAATTAAAGGGAAATGTGTACTTGTTTTTAACTTTTAGTTTACAACAACAAAAGAATAAAAAGTAGAGGATCAAATACATAGTTTATTTTTAACTCTTAAACAAACATGTATTTTACACAATTAAAATTGTTTTTAACTTTTAATCTTCTACTCTGTCCAACAAAAAATCTGAACTGAATTATGTTTCCAAGCAAGTCTCTCATGTTTGTAATTTATATCAAAAGGATCAAATACAAAGTTTATCTAGAAAAAGGGTAATGGGTCAAACAGGGAGAGAATTAACCAAAGATTGTTTTAATACAAACAACCCCTTTGATCAATTTATACAAATATTTACATTATTATTTTATCAAATAGTAAGAGCAATGGTGCCATGCAAGCAGCAACGGCTGATGCTATCATTCAATTTTCAGAAGTATTGAAAGAAACAATATGCATCACCTCCAGGATTTTGCAAGAGAAGAACTTGAGTCAAATATATTTGGAACTCTGTCAAAACAAAGACAATGTACAAGCTAAAATAAAACAAGCTAAAAATTCAGCTCTGTAACAAGCGCTTATTTGGTTCGGGAAATGATTCGAAGATTGCCGCACGCATAACATTCATTCGAGCTTCCTTCGGATCAGTTTTTGGATCAAGCAATCATTATCAATACACTGCACACTTAGGCTTCACGGTGTGGGGAACGTTCAGCCCCGTCGAGCACCGGCGACGCCCCCACACCATCCCGGGTAGGCTCGTCGTCGTCCTGAACGGCACAGGTGCGACGTCAGAGACGGGAGGTAAAGGACAAAATTGTTGCATCTTTTTCTCACACACACATATACATACAACATATACATATATATTTTAGGCACATCCCCCATTTCCTTTTTAGATCCATCCTCTTTGCCCCATCCTCACACCCATCCTACGTGGCGCTGACGTAGAGGGTTATCCTCCAAGGATGAGCCTCACCCATATCGAGTAGCCTTACTATAAATACATTAATTTTAGAGTAAAGTACACGGATAATCCTTGTAATTTGCCATGTAAAACATTTATCTTTTACATCACAAATCAGTAGCTTACAAGATTAACATGTAAAACATTTATTTTTGCATCACAATCAGCAGCTTACAAAATTGATCCAATTTAACATGTAAATAGTTAATTTATCCCGTATATTTAACATGAATAGATCTGAAAGTAAACGAATAGATATTTTGTGTATGTTTTTAATGCAATTTAGCGATTATGAAATACAATCACTAGGTTTATGACTGATTGACAAACATATACCTAATTTTCAAGGATTGTTCATGTAATACATTACGTGTATGAAAATTGAAAAGCAATTGTGTGTGAATTCGACTACATCTGAAAATAAACGCATACCTATTCGCAATCAACATAGTTGAGATCTAATCAATGTCGCCATGAATGAATCAGAGAACGGACGGTGGATATTAGTTCTGTTCTGTCATCCGGCAACAATTAACACGTTCGTGCTCGATTCAGATTTGAAAAACAAGATGAAGGCGATTTAGATTCGTGTTTGAAATAGAAACAATCTTGCCATAATTTATAGTTACCTGGTAAAATCGAGCAGAGGAGCGAGCAGCGGAGCCGATCGTCGTCGAATCATTGGCAAAAATTTCCGGCGAAAACAACAAATCTCACCGGCATGTTCATCTCCATCTTGCGGCGTCGGAGCTTGCGCTTGATAAAATTAGATTAGATCTAGAAGGAGATGGAATTTTCTATTCCAATTTTGCCCCTCCGTGTTTTTTCTTTGAAATTTACATTGGAGGTTGAAACCTAATCTCAGCCATTTATTTTAATGATCTAAGGGCTCTTAAGGTGGTTCCCCGGTTCCCCATTTTTTTAGTGTTCCCCAATGAACCTCACACATATATATATAGTGTGGGGTTCATTGGGGAACACCAAAAAAGTGGGGAACAGGGGAACCCTCATAAAAACCCTTAGATCAACTTCATCAAGGGCTGAGATTGGATTCATTTTTTTAAAGCTAAAAAAGGCGGAGGGGTAGTTTTGGCATTTACAAAAAGTTTGAATTAGGTTTTTCTGGTCCGTCACTCCACATCTCACAACCGTCGTCCCTATCGCTGGAGGACGCCTGTGATTTCTTTTGGTCGTCGTCGCTCGATTAGGTGGCCGGAATCTATAGTGTTTGTCGTCGGAGAACACTTAATTGTTGTGATCGTCGTTGATTTTCTTTATTTCTGCTTAGATTTTTCCATGAAAACAAGTTCGCCTCTCTTATGCCGGTTCCACCACCGACTTCTCCGGCTGCTACCAGTCTCGAAGCCCTAGCTACTGCACCGCCGAGCCAATCCGTTAACAACAGTACTCCAAATAAATGGAGTGAAGAAGGTCGTAATGCACATCGGATGTTTCGGCACTGCTTACAGAGGTAGGTTTTTTTCTCTATTGCGCGTGTATGTGTTAGTTTGTGCTGGTGGTATGTATTTCAGTTTCATACGTTGCATCTGCTACAGATTTTGATTTTAGGTTTAGAAATGCCTTTGGATTGTATTCAGTTGATTTATTGTTGAGGTCAGTGATGAATGTTTGTAGTTTCTAGAATCCTAGATTTGTGATTGTGATGATATATAGAGAAATTTCAATGGATCACCGTATGAAATTCATGATGGATTAACATGTTAAAGCTTTATAAAAGATTCTAGAACTTAGAAAAAAGTGCATTTGTTAATAAGAGAAACACTATATATTATGAATAGTATAAGTTTAGATAGGAAATTAAAATCTGAAATCTCGGACCGGAGTCAGTTCGAATTAGGAGTCGTTGACATATCGGTGTCAAATCTGCATCTGCGATACAGCGAATACCATGATAGGTCTAATTTTATCGCTTTCGTTTGATTTAAAATTCTATGAATCATTTCCGGTGACCGCTATAACAATCCGTTCACCTACGCCAACACGTTTTATTCACTTGTTTGATATAAATGCAGCATTTGTGTGATTCTGGTTTGCTTAAACCTGTGTAATTGTGAATTTTCTAGGGTTTTGTTTGGTAATATTGTTTGATTTCATTACATCATCGTTGAAATGATGTATTTTTTTTTGTTGCGCAGCATTATGCCCGTTGTATTACTATCACCAGCATCATCCTGTCAACTATATCCTTCTAGGCATTTTCACCATCTCTCTTGCTTTCGCAGTCGGTTTGACACGCGCTTTCACTAGCGGTAAGCCTACTTTTTGTCAATTTATGTGCTCAAGTTCATTGTGCGTGTTTAATTTCAAGTTCTCAGAAGAAAATAAGCATTGCTTCTTAATAATAGTGATAATTTCTAGTCATATATCTATTGAATGAAACTATTAACAGCATAATTTAATCAATTGTCATGGATACTGCAGGTAAGGTGATCTTGGAAGCTGTAACTTTGACAGCAGTGGTGGTTGTGAGTCTCACTTTGTTCACATTTTTTACCACCAAGATAATTTTTACATGTTAAAAATATTGTAAGTTATAAGTGTGGGGTTCAACGCGGAACCTCAATAAAGTTTAGAAGCGGGAAAGCGGGCATTTAACATGTTAAATATATATAAAAAATTCAACTTAACATGTTAAAAACTATTTTTTCCAAAAACAAATTCGGAGCTTTTGCATATAAAGATCTGCAGAAGCCATTCTAACAAAAAAAAATCATTTGCTAATGTTTTTTTAATCTTTTTTAACTGTTATTTAAGCATCTCTGTTACGAGTGTTAGATTTAAGCATATCTAAACAATTTTTCATTAGTTATTAATATGATCAGGTTGAATTGTAAAGTTGCAGTGTGTGATCATGGCTTATTTATGCCTTCAAGCTATAAACATGAAAGAATGGATATTAATTAACTATTTTAATTTTTGTTCACAATAAAATAAAACTGGAACTTGAAACTCACCTTTGTTTAAAGGGATTTTATTCTTAGTTTAACATGTAAAACAAATTAGAGGCTTTATTTACATGTAAAATACTTGGATATGGTATTTCGATGGTCTCCATACATGCAGCTGAGATTTGATTTAGGCTTTTAGCACAAAAAACATGGTGTTTGTTGCTGTACCGTACAAGTATGCTAATGCTTATGTTTATTTCAACATCTTTTATTCGTGAAGGTATATATGTTAACCTGCTACAGTGCTACTGTTAGCACTTTGCAACATATATGATATCCATGAACGTCGTACAAGACGTCGGGACTCGCTTGATTTGTAGTAAAATGTGTGAATTTCAGGTGCGTACGGGTCAAGGAAAAGACTCAAGGACTTGATCTATGTTCACTACAACTTACGAGTCATGGAATGTCAAATAAGGCCGACCATTGGCTCAGGCAGCCTATTCGTGCAAGAGAATCTTTTGTATGACTGGATTGTAAAGCCTGGTAAACAAGAATACGAGGTAACACACTCTTCACTCCTTTCATTCCATGGCAAGATTATTTATTTATTAAATTATATTCTTGTAGGAAATGGAATATGAGGAGAATGAGTTGTTCGAATAAATACAAGGAAATTGAGAGAGTAGGAAGGGTGGTTCATTAGACATACAACCACTCGACTCTGATCCGCCTGAAAACGATGACCGTAATTTCTTGGATGACGAGAGTGATTATTTTTTAGGTAATGTATTTATATGAAAAATTATGTAGTGTGAGGTTCAATGGGGAACACCAAAAAAGTGGGAAACCGGGGAACCATGCATTTAACATGTTAAATATATCCTAAAAATTCAATTTAAAATGCTAAAATTATTTTTTATTTCCAAAATTTAGCATTTCTTCCTATCAAATTGTTATATATTGACTCCTTGTTAATTATATAAGTGCAACAAAAATTTTTTAGTATTGCATCATAGATTATATTACACACACAATTAATCATGAACAGTGAGGATTATATTCTTTGTTGGCTTATGACAGTTATCTTCCACGAGTACAAAATATGATCAAATCGGCTTTGAGTTCTTGGGTACACACCAATATTTACACCCAAGATCAAGGTAACATAGAACGGCAATTCAATTTATGGTTTGACCCAACCACCAATTATCACAACTACACAATTCATTAGAATCCAACCGAATTTGTGAGTAAACACCATTTGAGGGTGACTATTTTCTATTTGAATAATTGGTTGTTAATAGTTCAAATGATATCAAAATGATTCCGTAATCACTGATATTCAAACAATAATCATTAGTTCACAATTTCTTGTCTCCATTGTTAATATATTTTGTTACTGGTATTGATATCTTGTTATGATTGTGAAACTATTTTGATGAATGTCATCAGGTGCTTTGAGATGGTGTTCTTTAGGCCACACGGGGCCATGCGTTATAGCATTACGGAAAGGTTGTTTTAACGCGTTATTTCCCACCGCCACCATAAACATAACGCGTGATACATTAACGAAAATAGGTTTCCGTGATTTTTTCAACGCCGTGATATATTATTTTGTGAGGGTAGTTGTTGGTTGGGGGAAAATTGTTGGGTGTGGTGGTGAGTGATGACCACCCCCACTAAAAAGGTTGTGAGTGATGGAAAAATGATTGATGACATGGCGGAACTTGATTGGTGCTTGTGAGTGATAGAATTCTATCACTAGTGACCACCCCCTCCCCTTATCCAGAAAGCTTATTTTAACATGTTAAAAGAGTGTTTGCCATTGATCAACTAAACTCGATTCGACTTTATTTGACCAAACATGTTTTGTATGGTAAACTTTATCATGTTAAATAAGAGATTGGATTGATCAACTAGGTTCGATTAAACTTTATTTGACCAAATTATATATTGAATTTCGGATTAGAGTTCAAAATATTAAAATAAAGTTTCGTATAAAGTCTATCCGGGCTCAAAATATTAAAGTAAATAAATTTAACATGTTAAACGAACATTTGCATTGATCAACTAAACTGGATTCGACTTTATTTGACAGAACGTGTTAAAATTTTGATAATAAACTTTAATAGGTTAAATGAGAGTTTGCTTTGATCAACTAGGTATGATTAAACTTTATTTGATCAAATTATATATTGAATTTCGAATAAGGGTTCAAAATATTAAAATAAAGTTTCGTGTGAAACCTATCCAGGCTCAAAATGTTAAAATAAATAAATTTAACATGTTAAACGGGTGTTTGCATTAATCAACTAAACTCGATTCGACTTTATTTGACCAAATATGTTTTGTACGATAAACTTTAACATTTTAAATGGGAGTTTGCATTGATCAACTAGGTTTGGAACAACGCAAAAAATTTATTTTAGTATTTTATACTCTAATCCAAAATTTAATATATAATATGGTCAAATAAAGTTAAATCGAACCTAGTAGATCAAGGCAAATTCTCATTTAATATGATAAAGTTTAATGTACTAAACTTATTTTAACATGTTTGGTCAAATAAAGTCGAATCAAGTTTAGTTGATCAAAGCAAACTTTTCTTTAACATGTAAACTTAATTTATTTTAATATTTTGAGCCCGCATAAACTACATACAAAACTTTATTTTAGTATTTTATACTCTAATCCAAAAGTTAATATATAATATGGTCAAATAAAGTTAAATCGAACCTAGTAGATCAAGGCAAACTCTCATTTAACATGATAAAGTTTAATGTACAAAACTTATTTTAACATGTTTGGTCAAATAAAGTCAAATTAAGTTTAGTTGATCAAAGTTATTTTTCTTTAACATGTTAAATTAATTTATTTTAATATTTTGAGCACGCATAAACCTCACACAAAACTTTATTTTAGTATTTTATACTCTAATCCAGAATTTAATATATAATTTGGTCAAATAAATTTAAATCGAACCTAGTGGAACAAGTCAACCTTTCATCATGTTAAAGTTTATTGTACAAAACTTATTTTAATATATTTGGTCAAATAAAGTCAAATTAAGTTTAGTTGATCAATGCAAAGTTTTTTTAACATGTTAAATTAATTTATTTTAGTATTTTAAGCCCTTATAGACTACACTTTATTTAAGTATTTTGAACTCTAGGCTGAAATTCAATATATAATTTGGTTAAATAAAGTTGAATCGCACCTAGTTGATCAACGCAAACTCTCATTTAACATGTTAAAGTTTATCGTACAAAAAATATTTTAACATGTTTGGTCAAATAAATTCTAATCGAGGTTAGTTGATCAATGTAAACGCACATTTAACATGTTAAATTTATTTATTTTAATAATTTAAGCCCGCATAAACTTTACACAAAACTTTATTTTAGTATTTTATACTCTAATCCAAAATTTAATATATAATTTGGTCAAATAAAGTTAAATCGAACCTAGTAAATCAAGGCAAACTCTCATTTAACATGATAAAGTTTATTGTATAAAACTTAATTTAACATGTTTGGTCAAATAAAGTCAAATCAAGTTTAGACTGTTTAGTTGATCAATGCAAACTTTTCATTAACATGTTAAATTAATTTATTTTAATATTTTTAGCCTGCATAAACTCCGTACAAAACTTTATTTTCGTATTTTAAACTCTTATCCAGAATTTAATATATAATTTGTTCAAATAAAGTTAAATTGAACCTTGTAGATCAAGGCAAACTTTCATTTAACGTGTTAAAGTTTATTGTACAAAACTTTTTTTAACATTTTTGGTCAAATAAAGTCGAATAAAGTTTAGTTGATCAATGCAAACTTTTTTGAACATGTTAAATTAATTTATTTTAATATTTTGAGTCCGCATAAACTACACATAAAACTTTATTTTAATATTTTGGACTCTAGGCAGAAATTCAATATATAATTAGATTAAATAAAGTTGAATCGCACATCATTGATCAATGGAAACTCTTATTTAACATTTTAAAGTTTATCGAACTTATCTTAACATGTTTGGTACAATAAATTCGAATCGAGTTTAGTTGATCAATGCAAACTTTTCTTTAGCATGTTAAATTAATATATTTTAATATTTTGAGCCCGCATAAACTACATACAAAACTTTATTTTAGTATTTTATACTCTAATCCAAAAGTTAATATATAATATGGTCAAATAAAGTTAAATCGAACCTACTAGATCAAGGCAAACTCTCATTTAACATGATAAAGTTTACTGTACAAAACTTATTTTAACATGTTTGGTCAAATAAAGTCGAATAAAGTTTAGTTGATCAAAGCAAACTTTTCTTTAACATGTTAAATTAATATATTTTAATAATTTGAGCCCGCATAAACTACATACTAAACTTTATTTTAGTATTTTATACTCTAATCCAAAAGTTAATATATAATATGGTCAAATAAAGTTAAATCGAACCTAGTAGATCAAGGCAAACTCTCATTTAACATGATAAAGTTTAATGTACAAAACTTATTTTAACATGTTTGGTTAAATAAAGTCAAATCAAGTTTAGTTGATCAAAGCAAACTTTCTTTAACATGTTAAATTTATTTATTTTAATATTTTGAGCACGCATAAACTTCACACAAAACTTTATTTTAGTATTTTATACTCTAATCCAAGATTTAATATATAATATGGTCAAATAAAGTTAAATCGAACCTAGTAGATCAAGGCAAACTCTCATTTAACATGATAAAGTTTATTGTACAAAACTTATTTTCACATGTTTGGTCAAATAAAGTCGAATCAAGTTTAGTTGATCAAAGCAAACTTTTCTTTAACATGTTAAATTAATTTATTTTAATATTTTGAGCCCGCATAAACTACATACAAAACTTTATTTTAGTATTTTATACTCTAATCCAAAAGTTAATTATAATATGTTCAAATAAAGTTAAATCGAACCTAGTAGATCAAGGCAAACTTTCATTTAACATGATAAAGTTTAATGTACAAAACTTATTTTAATATGTTTGGTCAAATAAAGTCAAATCAAGTTTAGTTGATCAAAGCAAACTTTTCTTTAACATGTTAAATTAATTTATTTTAATATTTTGAGCACGCATAAACTTCACACAAAACTTTATTTTAGTATTTTATACTCTAATCCAAAATTTAATATATAATATGGTCAAAGAAAGTTAAATCGAACCTAGTGGATCAAGGCAAACTCTCATTTAACATGTTTAACATGATAAAGTTTATTGTACAAAACTTATTTTCACATGTTTGGTCAAATAAAGTTGAATCAAGTTTAGTTGATCAAAGCAAACTTTTCTTTAACATGTTAAATTAATATATTTTAATATTTTGAGCCCGCATAAACTACATACAAAACTTTATTTTAGTATTTTATACTTTAATCCAAAAGTTAATTATAATATGTTCAAATAAAGTTAAATCGAACCTAGTAGATCAAGGCAAACTCTCATTTAACATGATAAAGTTTAATGTACAAAACTTATTTTAACATGTTTGGTTAAATAAAGTCAAATCAAGTTTAGTTGATCAAAGCAAACTTTTCTTTAACATGTTAAATTTATTTATTTTAATATTTTGAGCACGCATAAACTTCACACAAAACTTTATTTTAGTATTTTATACTCTAATCCAAGATTTAATATATAATATGGTCAAATAAAGTTAAATCGAACCTAGTAGATCAAGGCAAACTCTCATTTAACATGATAAAGTTTATTGTACAAAACTTATTTTCACATGTTTGGTCAAATAAAGTCGAATCAAGTTTAGTTGATCAAAGCAAACTTTTCTTTAACATGTTAAATTAATTTATTTTAATATTTTGAGCCCGCATAAACTACATACAAAACTTTATTTTAGTATTTTATACTCTAATCCAAAAGTTAATTATAATATGTTCAAATAAAGTTAAATCGAACCTAGTAGATCAAGACAAACTCTCATTTAACCTGATAAAGTTTAATGTACAAAACTTATTTTAACATGTTTGGTCAAATAAAGTCAAATCAAGTTTAGTTGATCAAAGCAAACTTTTCTTTAACATGTTAAATTAATTTATTTTAATATTTTGAGCACGCATAAACTTCACACAAAACTTTATTTTAGTATTTTATACTCTAATCCAAAATTTAATATATAATATGGTCAAATAAAGTTAAATCGAACCTAGTAGATCAAGGCAAACTCTCATTTAACATATTTAACATGATAAAGTTTATTATACAAAACTTATTTTAACATGTTTGGTCAAATAAAGTTGAATCAAGTTTAGTTGATCAAAGCAAATTTTTTGTTTAACATGTTAAATTAATTTATTTTAATCTTTTAAACACGCATAAACTCCACACAAAACTTTATTTTAGTATTTTATACTCTAATCCAAAAGTTAATATATAATATGGTCAAATAAAGTCTATTATTTAACGTTTAACATGTTAAATTTATTTTTATTAATATTTTGTGCCCGCATACACTATATTTCTTTTTTCCTGCTACACAAGTCCCTCAAACCCTATCAAATTGATACTCACACAAACATTATTATAAGTTTTTTAACGCTAATCCGGAATTCAGTATATAATATGGTCAAATAAAGTTGAACCAAATCTAACTGAATTCTCCAAACCGTCATAAGACACACCGCATACGCCGCTTCTATCTTCTTTTTTGGCCCGTCCAGAGCAATCAAAAATCCAACTTTTGAATCAGAGAACTGCAATCACAATGAAGTAAACCTTGAGTAAAAAATACTATCAGTTCATTTTCAAATGGAGAGGGTATAATGGCATATGATACAACTTCACACAAAAGGTTGCTACGAATTATGATATACCAAAAGTCCTACATGAAAGTGATTTAGATAATTCCAAAGGGTCCACGATGTAGTATACTTTTGACCAATTTTGAGGTTTAAATAATCACTCAACTTTCCCTTAAGAAAATTTGCCACTAGTATAACTAAAGTATAAAAAAAACATCCTTACACTATAAACCTCAATTCTAACAAATTCAACAACAAAATCCTATACAACTAACTAAATCTCCCAATTCCCCAATGAAAAATCTGCAACTGAATGCACCCATGAAGGTCAACACACCTACCAATCTCATAAACTGCAATAAAAATATCAAACAGGATATTCATACTTGTCAACATTGTGCAGACGTGGAGGATCATGACAGTCTTCATACGAGTTATACAACATGGCAAGTTACTATATACGAAATGGTTTTGTCCGGCTCTGAGTCGAGTATGCCATTTAAAACCTGCAAGCCATATAAACGAAAACCTTACCTAACAAATATATTTTCTTTACACTTAAACAAGTTTTGCAACTTGCAAGTGTTACCGGCTATGTAGGCGAAATGTAAGTGACTTCTTTGTCCCCAAATAGCCTTCGATAGTGGAGGAAGTGCAGATTCAGTGTCATGTAATTTTTCTAACGAATTATGGCTGCCAGAAGATGTAATCAACACTTGCTCCTGTAATCCACGAAAACTTCAGCTGCAAATATATACATGCAAAATACTTCATCTCAGTCCCCAAAAGCTATATTAGATACAAACCGTAAGCAATTAACAAAAACCTAAACCCTAAATCCACCAGCCCCGAGTCTCCACTACCGCAATCCCACCCTGTTCACTTCTCGCAACCACCTCGAATCCTACTGACAACTTCACAGCCTCATCACCATGACTCATCCAAACCATCTGTGTAACACCCCGAAAATATAAAACTTTATATTAAAATTATAAAGTATAAATAAACGGGAAATTTACTAACTAGAAACTTTTAACCTAGTTAGTTAATAGACTAGAAATAGCTTATGAAGGGGTTAAAGGCTACTAAACAATAACTAGAACAAAGTTGAGGGGCCTAAGTTGACAAAATTGAAACTTAAATTGTTAAACAAATTTAAAATAAACCAAACACCCCCAAAAGAGGTGTTGGTCGATCAAGGGAAAGACCAGGTCGACACCCCCTTAGCTCCAAACCCTAAAATCACTAAAACTCTCAAATTGGAGGTGCAAAACTGGTCCAAAACGAAATCTGAGCCTTGAATCGTGATCCTCATCTCAAGAGGAGTAAAAGGGATGTAAAATCTGATGAAATCTCTAAACTTGAAAATCTTATGATTTTGGAAAACTCTGAAGTTAGATGATGCATGTGGGTTATGTGGTTAGATTAGAGTTGATATGGTGTCTAGAGGTGAAGTCTAGCCAACTACATGTGAAATCATGACTAAATTCAGGAAATTCCATGAACACCTTGAAGGTGGGTTGTGGGTTTTACATGATGATGATGATGAACACTAGGGTTTAGAGTGATTATTCTAGTGTAATTCGATTTTAGAAGGTGATTTCAGAAAAGTATGATGTTTGAATGCTATATGGTGGCTTTATTGAAGTTAAGCTAACTAATTAGTAAGCTATAAACATGAGTATGAATGATGTAGAAATTCTGCCCTCATAGTGTTTGTAGAAATGCCTCAAAGAAGGCTTAAAAATAGAAATTTAAAGCTTTAACGCTTAATTAAGATGTTTCGATATATTATGCGAAGTGAGGTCTAAAGAGAGTTCTAAACATGTCTTGAATTGAACTCTATAGGACAAGATACCGGAACGTCGAGCGGACAAGCCGGTGGTGATTCACGGTTGAAGGGCGTGCGCTAAGGTATGTAACTTGACCCGTTACATTAAGTAAATTTAAATCATTATAATATGCATAGTTGAATGTTAGAATAAAGGTTGCTATGAATTTAGGCGATGATATCGCTATATTGAATAATTGGACAAAAGCTGGTTAGAACTCGTTGGTAGTCGTCAAAAGGAAGAAATTTCGTAGACGAGCCAAACGGGTCGGATAATCAAGTAAGGCATGGTTAATGCTCCGGATTGTGATAGATTGATTGTTGATATTGGATATTATATAACATACTAGAAATACCAGATTTTAATGTATTGATATCGTAGAATACTGAAATCCGAGGGTTGGGGTTTTGGTGTAATGATCAAACGAACAAAACATAAAATTTCCAGGTAATACCGTAAATTACGGTAGTACCGTAATTTACGGTAGATGCCAGAAGTTTACGGTGGGGATCTACTGATTTACGGTGGAACCCTTATTGAAAAATTGTCCACCGTAACTTACGGTGGAACCGTAAGTTACGGTAGAGTCAGAAAAGTTTTGAATTTTTTTTTTATTTTTCAATTCATCGAATGTAGTTTCGGTTATGTAATATTTCTAAGAATTCCATTATTAATGTTTCGTGATAAACATTTCAGTTTTCAGGTATATCAAGTAGTAGGATGATGATCAAGCTATCAAGTCAAACCGAACACACAATTTAACGCTTCCGCACTTGATCTTTGTTTTAAACCTATGTAAACAATTGTAGTTTCTGTCTTGAATATGGTTTCGTAGGATCAATATATGAATGTTGTGTCTAGATTAAATTTTCAAGTCTTGTAAGTTTTCTTGTAAACTTCAAATTTTGGTATGAAATGCAAGGTATTACGTTATTAAATCTAGTAGTATAAACTGGGTGTTACAAGTTGGTATCAGAGCCTAAGGTTGTCAACAAAGTGTTCGGTTCAAGCTTGATCAAGCATCCGGTAAGAGTTAATCGTTTAAGTAGAAATTAGAGAATATAGAAATAAATCATGAACAAATATGCATGAAAAGGGTGTGTAAGCTCACTCAAATACAAGAAATGCATGAAACAAGAATGATTAAATCAAGTTATGAACTTGATTGAATCGAAACAAGAATGATTAAATCAAGTTATGAACTTGATTGAATCAAAACAAGAATGGTTAAATCAAGTTATGAACTTGATTGAATCAAAACAAGAATGATTAAATCAAGTTATGAACTTGATGAAATCAAAACAAGTAAAGCATGTGTTATAAATGGGATGTTTAACAACTTATGTAAACATTTCAGAAATAGAGATGGCTGATAAAGGTAACGATGATGCGGTGCCAAGAGTCACCGAACAAGTGAGGGAAGTGATTGCCGAAGAGGTTGGAAAGGCGATCGAAAACAGTTTGTCGGGCTTTATTGATAAAATTCAAAACACAGTTTTATCAATAGTAGAAGATAGAATCAAGAAACTGGAAGATGATTCAAATGTAGCAAAGGAAAAGCATGGTGGACGAAAGCCTTGTTCATACAAGGAATTCATGGCCTGTAAACCACCAATATATAATGGGGAGGTTGATCCAATTGTGTGCCAACGATGGCTAAGTGATATCGAAGGAGTATTCGAGAGAACTCATTGTGATGAAAATGACTACGTAGCTTATGGTACGGGTCAATTAAGAGGTCAAGCGAAAGACTGGTGGGATAACAAAAAGAAGGAGATTGGAAGTGAAGCGGCTAAGGCCATGACATGGGAGGAGTTTAAGACGCCGTTTCTTAAACATCATAGTCCCAAAGCGGTCATAAATAGAATCAAGGAAGAGTTCATGCAACTCAGACACAAAGGTGAATCCATAGACAAGATCACGGGGATGTTTATGGACAAAAAAAGTTCTGTGATGATTTGGTGACAAATGAAGAACAAAAGGTCTATTACTACCATAACATGCTAAGTGCGGAGTATAGAGAGTTCATAACCCCTTCAAAATACGAGACCCTTACCGAGATTGTCAATGCTGCTCGGGAAAGGGAGATCGAACTGAAAAAGAGCATAGAACGGGGTGAACGAAGGGCACAAGATGTGAATCCAAGCCCTACTAAGAAGGCACGAACAAACGAAAGCGCAAAGAAATCTGATACGAAAGGCGGGTCGCCAAGTTGCAGAATCTGCGGGAAGGGTCATAAAGGCGAATGCCGTTACAAGGATAAGCCTTGTCCCATATGCAAGAAAACGGGACATATGGCTATATCATGCCCGGAGAAAGTGACGGTTTGTTACAATTGTTATCAAACGGGTCACAAGAAGTCGGAATGCCCGGAATTGGTTGGAAAGAAGGATGGGCAGGAACCGAAAGGTGAAGCCCCTAAAGCAAAGGCAAGATCTTTTCAACTAACCGCCGCAGAAGCAAAGGTTGAACCTGACGTGGTCTCAGGTATATTTGCTGTAAATTCGATTCCTGCACGTGTGTTATTTGATACGGGTGCGAATAAATCCTTTGTTTCATATGGATTTATTCGACATCCTTCATTTGTTCTAACAAAATTACCTGTGCCCTTAGAAGTAGAGATAGGTAATAACAAAAGCTTTATTGTTTGTGATGTATGTGAAAATTGTAAACTGAGCATTGACGATGAAGAATATTTGATAAATCTAATCCCGATGTCGATGAGAGAATTTCAAGTAGTCGTTGGGATGGATTGGCTATCTCGACACCATGCAAAGGTCGTGTGCTTCCGTAAAGAGATAAAACTGACATCTCCGAGCGGGAAACACGTCACCATTTATGGCGAAAAAGGAGGCAACCCCATAGTATGCTCAATGTTGAAAGCTCACAAGCTAATGAAGCGAGGATGCAAGGCATTCATGATATACGCTAATGAGCCCGAAAAAGAATCACGAAAGATTGGAGATGTACCGGTAGTACGAGATTATGAAGATGTTTTTCCGGAAGATTTACCGGGGATACCGCCTGAACGGGAAATAGAGTTCGGGATCGAATTGATTCCGGGCGCGAAACCCGTAGCAAAAGCCCCGTACCGACTTGCACCGTCGGAATTACAAGAGTTGATGTCCCAAATTCAAGACCTGCTTGACAAAGGATTCATAAGGCCGAGTGTGTCTCCTTGGGGCGCACCGGTGTTGTTCGTAAGTAGGGATGGGCTTTTTTTCCCAAATACCCGTACTCGTACCCGTACCGTACCCATACCCGTACCTGTACCCGTACCGATTTTAGGTATTTGGTACATGTATCGGTATCCAGTTTTATTGATTTTGGTATTCGGTACTTTCGGTATTGGTACGGGTACGGGTACGGGTAAAAACGGGTACTGGTACCGAATTCTATGTATACCTTTAAAAGTTTTTTTATATTATGTTTTATTTCATATTATGATATTTATAGTGTACTCGTATTGATTTTACCTATATGGTACCCGTATCGTATTGGTACTCATACCAATTTTACCTATTTGGTACTCGTACTATATTGGTACTCATGTCAATTTTACCTATTTAGTACTCGTACAAGTGCTCAAAAAGTAAATAAAAACAAAATGGTACCAAGCGGGTACTGTACCGAAAATACCCGTACCCGTACCCGTACCATACCTATATATTTGGTACGGTATTTGGTACCTAGTTTTGTTCAAATTTGGTACCGGTATTTTCGGTACTGGTACGGGTATAGGTACGGGTACTGTACCAATCCCATCCCTATTCGTAAGAAAGAAAGACGGGAGCATGCGCATGTGTATCGATTACCGGGAGTTAAACAAACTCACTGTAAAGAACCGATACCCGCTCCCCAGAATAGACGACTTATTCGACCAACTACAAGGCGCGAAATGGTTTTCAAAAATTGACCTTAGGTCGGGGTATCACCAACTAAAGGTCAAAGAAGAAGATGTGCCGAAGACGGCTTTCCGCACGAGATACGGACATTACGAATTTCTCGTGATGTCATTTGGGCTAACAAATGCGCCCGCGGCTTTCATGGACCTCATGAACCGGGTTTGCAAGCCAATGCTGGATAAGTCGGTCATCGTGTTTATCGATGATATCTTGGTATATTCGAAAAGTGAAGCTGAACACGCACATCACTTACAAGAAGTGTTAGAGACACTTAGGCGAGAGAAGTTATATGCAAAATTCTCTAAATGTGCCTTTTAGTTACGAGAGGTTCAATTTTTAGGCCATGTCATAAATGCCGACGGAGTATTGGTGGATCCGTCAAAGATAGAGGCTGTGTCAAAATGGAATCCCCCAAAGAACCCTTCAGAAATTAGAAGCTTTTTGGGGCTTGCGGGGTACTATAGGAGATTCATTCAAGATTTCTCCAAGATTGCGTCACCGCTAACAAAGCTAACCCAAAAGAAAGCAAAGTTTATTTGGGGAATCGATCAAGAAAAAGCGTTTCAAACGCTAAAAGAAAAGCTAACTCAAGCTCCGGTACTGACATTGCCGGACGGAGTCGAAGACATGGTGGTTTATTCGGATGCTTCACTATCGGGACTCGGTTGTGTGCTGATGCAACGGGGCAAGGTAATAGCCTATGCCTCGAGACAATTGAAGATACATGAGAAGAAATATCCCACACACGATCTCGAGTTGGCTGCGGTGGTATTTGCCTTAAAAATATGGAGGCATTACTTGTATGGGGTAAAGTGCACCATATTCACCGACCACAAGAGCTTGAAATACTTCTTCGATCAAAAGGAGTTAAATATGCGACAAAGGCGATGGCTAGAAACGGTGAAAAACTACGATTGTGAAATACATTATCACCCCGGAAGGGCTAATGTGGTGGCGGATGCTCTAAGCAGAAAGGCGGACTATGTCCCAATACGAGTAAGATCGATGCAACTCGTGGTGACCTCAGGTATACTTGAACGTATTCGAGAGGCGCAATTCGAAGCAGTAAAAGAAGAAAATTGGAAGAAAGAAAGAATAATCGGTCAATTGAAAGATCTGTCAGATGGGAATCAGGGATTGAAGACTCGATCCGGAAGGATATGGGTCCCACATACTTGTGGAGTAAAGGCACTCCTGCTTGATGAAGCTCATAAATCCCGTTATTCAATCCATCCGGGTGCGACCAAGATGTACAATGATTTGAAACAAAATTATTGGTGGCCCGGAATGAAGAGGGATGTGGCGAAGTATGTGGAAAAATGCTTGACATGTTTACAAGTCAAGGCGGAGCATCAGAAACCATACGGCAAACTCCAACCGTTAGATATTCCGGTTTGGAAATGGGAACATATAACAATGGACCTACTGACCAAGTTGCCTAAAACGAATCGTGGTTTTGATGCCATATGGGTAGTGGTGGATCGATTGACGAAAAGTGCTCACTTCATTCCGATTCGCGAGACTTATACGTCAGAAAAGATGTCAGAAGTTTATACCAATGAAATCATAGCACGTCATGGGGTGCCGGTGTCCATCGTGTCTGATAGGGATACCCGGTTTACTTCGAATTTCTGGCGAGATTTCCAAGAGCAAATGGGGACCAAATTGTTCATTAGCACTGCGTACCATCCTCAAACGGATGGACAAAGTGAAAGGACGATACAAACATTGGGGGACATGCTACGGGCGTGTATAATCGATTTTGGAGGCAGTTGGGATGTTCACTTACCGTTAGTTGAGTTTTCGTATAACAACAGTTACCAATCTAGTATTAAGATGGCACCATACGAAATGCTTTACGGTAGGAAGTGTCGAACCCCGGTATGTTGGGGTGAAGTGGGTCCACGAGAACTCGCCCACCAAGATATAGTACGAGCCACGAATGAGAAGATTGACATAGTTCGGGCACACTTGAAGGCGGCTCAAGACAGGCAAAAGGCGTATGCTGATAAAAGGAATAGGCCAATCGAATTTCAGGTGGGCGACATGGTTATGCTAAAAGTTTCCCCATGGAAGGGCGTTATTAGATTCAGAAAAAGGGGGAAGCTAAGCCCGAGGTTTATTGGGCCATTTAAAATCGTTGAAAAGATCGGCAAGGTAGCTTACCGCCTCGAGCTACCGGAAGAACTAAGTGGAATCCATAGCACGTTTCACGTGTCACAATTAAGAAAGTGCCAAGCGGATGAAACAGCTTATATTCATTTCGATGATATTGAAGTAGATAATAGCCTGAATTATGCGGTGAGACCGGTGGAGATTTTAGATCGAAAGGTCAAGTACTTACGAAATAGACAAATCGATCAAGTCAAAATCAGATGGGAGCATAGAAAAGGCTCGGACACTACGTGGGAGTCCGAGGAAGAAATGCGACGACTCTACCCTACATTATTTGGTACGTATTTCGGTTTCGGGGACGAAACCCTTTTTAAGGGGGGTGGACTTGTAACACCCCGAAAATATAAAACTTTATATTAAAATTATAAAGTATAAATAAACGGGAAATTTACTAACTAGAAACTTTTAACCTAGTTAGTTAATAGACTTGAAATAGCTTATGAAGGGTGCTACTAAACAATAAGTAGAACAAAGTTGAGGGGCCTAAGTTGACAAAATTGAAACTTAAATTGTTAAAACAAATTTAAAATAAACCAAACACCCCCAAAAGAGGTGTTGGTCGATCAAGGGAAAGACCAGGTCGACACCCCCTTAGCTCCAAACCCTAAAATCACTAAAACTCTCCAATTGGAGGTGCAAAACTGGTCCAAAACGAAATCTGAGCCTAGAATCGTGATCCTCATCTCAAGAGGAGTAAAAGGTATGTAAAATCTGATGAAATCTCTAAACTTGAAAATCTTATGATTTTGGAAAAATCTGAAGTTAGATGATGCATGTGGGTTATGTGGTTAGAGTAGAGTTGATATGGTGTCTAGAGGTGAAGTCTAGCCAACTACATGTGAAATCATGACTAAATTCAGGAAATTCCATGAACACCTTGAAGGTGGGTTGTGGGTTTTACATGATGATGATGATGAACACTAGGGTTTAGAGTGATTATTCTAGTGTAATTCGATTTTAGAAGGTGATTTCGGAAAAGTATGATGTTTGAATGCTATATGATGGCTTTATTGAAGTTAAGCTAACTAATTAGTAAGCTATAAACATGAGTATGCTATATGATGACTAAATTCAGGAAATTCCATGAACACCTTGAAGCTAACTAATTATCACCAACCTTTATACCCCCAAACAAGCCACCATGATCTTTAACAACCTCAACCACCAACCTCAACATTTTAATTACAAGTAAACTGTTTTTTACATGTTAAACCTTGTAGTAAATCTGGTAAAAGAAACTCTTATTGAGACAGTTTGTAATGATAATTATACATGTGAAAACACAATTTACATAATTCTACGTGTAAAGAAACTCATTTGTAACTAATTTTACAAGTAAAACATTAAATTTGCAGATATCAATAAAGCAATTTTCTTCTATCAGCTACTAATTGAGTAATTAACAAAAAAATTTATTGTAATTCTTAAATCTGGCCACTGGCCTGAGCAGGGAAGAAGAAAGCAGTGGTAAGCTTATAATTGGCGAATAATGCGCCATCAGTCAGAAACATTCTACCTAAATATAGGAATTTAAGTTTAGGGTTTATAATAGTTACCGAAGAAGATAACGAATTTAGGTTTAGGATTTAAGTTAGCGATAGAGGAATCCGAGTGTTTGTCGCCGGTAAGTCCCATCCGCCGGAGCAACCGCAACCGGCCCTCCTTCACTGATTAAGGTTGTGAGATCCAGACCTCGTAGTTGCCAGAAACCTAGGGATCGATAACGGATTACTACTGCTGCAATTGAGATCTCTTACATACACATAGCTATCATCTTGATCATCCGAACATGAAGATGATGAACATCGATGTGAATCGACGGGCTAGGGTGGTGGCGGTGGTAGTTTACGGCAGCCAGAGAATGAAAGTCTGCATATGCTCTCGTTCCACAGAAAGATCAAGCAGACGGGCTAAAAAGTTTTGAAATATAATTGGACAAAAATGCCATTGTTCCCTAGTTCCCCACTTTTTTAGTGTTCCCCAATGAACCCTCCCCTATATATATATATAGGGGAAGGTTCATTTGAGAAGAAAATTTAATTGAGAAGAAAAAGAACAAAGGGTAATTTTGTAAAACATTAAATAGTTTTTTCACTTATCTCATTTATTATCATTTTTGACTAATTAATTAGTCATAAAGACTATTATCCTCCACACTAACTTTTTTTTTGCCTATACACATCAAAAATTATCTTACATATTTCGAAATTCATCCTACACCTTAAAATTTATCGTACACAACTCGTAATTTATCCTACACAACTCGTGATTTATCCTACACTTTAAAATATTTTATTTTATTTTTTTGAAAAATATATATATTTTGAAGATAAGTTACAAAAAATTTAATGTAGTTAGCTATTAAAGAGAAAGACTAGAAATTAATGACCTATGTAGATTTACCAATGTACCCTTATAGTAACATTAAATACTTATATTAAATGAAATAAAATAAAGCATTCTTATTGGTTGAAATTTCTTCTTTTTTCTTTTTACAAAAAATTTCTTCTCATTTGAACTCTCCACTATATATATATATATATATATATATATATATATATATATATATATATATATATATATAGTGGAGAGTTCATGCGAGAACCACCTTTATTGCGAGAACCGCGAGAAACAATGTGAACACAACCTAAAATAGCTAAAAAAACCTAACCCCCACCCCCCAAAAACCTAAACACCCCCCCCCCCCAGCTAAAATACTAAAAACTAAACCCCAAAAAAATCTAAAAAAAAATAAAAAAAATCTAAAAATTTTTTTTTAATATTTTTTATGTTAAAATCGCTACTTTTAGTAGCCAAATTTTTTTTTTTTTAATTTTGGGCTACTAAAAGTAGCGATTTTAAATAAAAAATATTAAAAAAAACTTTGCTCCCATTTTTTCACACACCTAGATTAAAATATTAGAAAAGTCTGCCGTAAAAAAAATCGAAGTGGTGTTTTTCGGCCCCTTATAGTAGCGGTAAGAAGGTGATAACATAAGCTTGACATCACTTTTTATGGCATTTACAGTTGTCATAAATGAAAAAAAAAACTTTTTTTTTTTGGAAAAAGTTTATTTTTTTAGGATTTTTGGTAAAAAAAAATTTTGAAAAACCTTTCGTAAGGCTAAGTTCTCTAAGTCACTACTAGAAAAATTAAAATTTCTGACACCATTTTTCATAGGAAATGCGTCACAACTCGCGATTTTCAACGAATTTGTGACGAAATGCATATGTAGGAAAACCACTCGTAGGAAACTGGTTTCTTACGCATTTTCTACGCATTTTCCTACCCATTTCTGACAGAAAAGGGCTGTCACAAATTGCTACACATTTTCTACGCGTTTTCCTACCCATTTAACGGAAGTTAATTTTTAATTTTTGCTACACAATTGTTACGAAATTTAATATTTTTTCTAGTTTTATTCTATTTATAAAACATCCGAGAGAGCGGATACAAAAGCAGATAAAACCAAAAACTATAAAAATTCATTAACATTAATCATAAATTTATACAAACTTACATACAAAAAATGTATAAAATCTACGAGCATAAAGAAAATAAAATTACATATCCGACACACAGATGGTTGAATCGCATTCCCAATCGAAATCTAAATCCAAATGGTAACTTAGATTCATTCTTGCTTGCATATCCGACACACGGATGGTTGAAGTGGAGGTGCCAAGCAACATGTCAACAACTTCTCCATTGATGCCGATAAATATCAGACAATCATCTTTTTACAAACGCAACACAACAAGATTAGCCTGTATACTCTAAGCTAAATGAACAAGATCCATACTCCAGATCTGATATAGCATCCGGTTTACTGAAATAAAAATTTCTTGCAAACAGGAGGGTTTACCATGAAGTTTGTCGGTCGGAGATAAAGACCGCCGCCGTGAGCGGCGTCTCCGGTCGCCGGCCCTCGAAACATCATCGTCTTCATCTGATCTCGTCACTGTCGTCGTCGTCGGCCACTGTCGTCGTCGGTAATCACCATTACCGAAGTCGTCATCGTCGATTATTATCTTCACCGATCCCGAAACCAACCCAAACCCAAGACTGGAACCCAAACTCAAACCAGATCGGAAACAAATTCAAAACAATGAAAACTCGAACCCGGAACCCAACACCGTCGGAGACAACGGCGGCACTGCCGTCGTTGCTCTTCGTCTCCGCCCTCTCTCTCATCTCGTGCGTCGATGTGCGTGTCACCGGCCAAGGGGGAGTCTCCGGAGCTCCGGTCTTCGGTCGCCGGAGAGGAGAGTGGACGGAGGAAAGGGTGCTGTCTAGGGTTGAAATGAGGGAGGGCAGGAGATGAAGAGTTCATCATCTCTATGTTGTATGTGTGTCATGTGTTTGTCTGGTTTCAAAAAAAAATAGTGATTATAAGGTTAGAGGGTATTTGAGAGGGAACAGATCATGGGAGCGGCTGTGTAAAAATTGAAAGGATCTAGGGTTTGTTACCATTTATACACTTAGGGTTATTTTCTTAATGGGCTTGGGCCCAAGGCTCACAAGCCCAATCCTCGTATTTAAACGGCCCGTTACTTCTACGAGATCCATTTACGAACTCGAGCTCCACGAGACGTCTTAAAATAAAATTTTAGATTTAAAAATATATGAAGTAGTATCGGTAGTCGTTGTTGTCGTGTTTTAACCGTTGGTTACGTAAAAAAGCGCGTAATCTTCGTCGTCGCTCGTTTCTAATCTGTTTTTCGATTTGGTTTCGACTGCGGATATTAAAATAGAAAGCGAATACGATTTTTTTTAAATAGAATTGCAGAAATACGAGGCGTTACACCTAATCTCATTCGTTTAAGCGGCCCGAACTTATTTACGAACCGGTTTTTAAAACCCGAACACTCCGTAACGTTGTAGAATAAAATTTTTGGATCAAATTATGAAAAATAGAGTCGGTAGTCGCGTTTGGCGTGTTTGCTTGTCGTTTACGATAATAATTGCGTAAAGTTGCGCCGTTCGCCGTTTCAATCCGGTTTCGATTACGGTTATTAAAATTTAATTACGAAGCAAAATATATCATAAAATCTCAGTTTTGTTGCAGGTGCGTTCGTTACCGTTTAATATTTCGCATATTTTTCGCATATCGTCATACGTGCACTGTAAAGTCGAAAAGACGTTCCTAGGCACTCCAAGGGTCTAATTAAGTTAGTTCGCATCATAAACACCATTTATTATCGTTTTAACATCTGTTAATCGTGTAATTAGAGGCGTAAATTACCGGTTGTCACACTAACCCACCACCACATCCACCCCTTCACCTTCACCCATCATCACGAGCGCCGTCGAACCCAAATCAACTGCCGTCACCACACCTAAAGGACATAACGTTTAACATTTTCAAACATTTAAATATTATTTCAATTCAAGTTTAAATTTAGAAGGTTAAAGTATGGGTTGTTAGGCCATGTGTATGGGCACTAGTTAAAAGTTTATACTTAGGGTTGTTTTAGTGGGCTTTGGGCTTGGGCCCAAGGCCCACAAGCCTAATCTCGTGCGTTTAAGCAGCCTGAACTTATTTACGAACCGGTTTTTAAAACCCGAACACTCCTTAACATTGTAGGAAAAAATTTTAGGATCAAATTATGAAAAATAGAGTCGGTAGTCGCGTTTGGCGTGTTTGCTTGTCGTTTACGATAATAATTACGTAAAGTTGCGTCGTTCGCCGTTTCAATCCGGTTTCGATTACGGTTATTAAAATTTAATTACGAAGCAAAATATATCATAAAATCTCAGTTTTGTTGCAGGTGCGTTCGTTACCGTTTAATATTTCGCATATTTTTCGCAGATCGTCATACGTGCACTGTAAAGTCGAAAAGACGTTCCTAGGCACTCCAAGGGTCTAATTAAGTTAGTTCGCATCATAAACACCATTTATTATCGTTTTAAACACCTGTTAATCGCGTAATTAGAGGCGTAAATTACCGGTTGTCACACTAACCCACCACCACATCCACCCCTTAACCTTCACCCATCATCACGAGCGCCGTCGAACCCAAATCAACTGCCGTCACCGCACCTAAAGGACATAACGTGCAACATTTTCAAACATTTAAATATTTTTTCAATTCAAGTTTAAATTTAGAAGGTTAAAGTACGGGTTGTTAGGCCATGTGTAAGGGCACTAGTTAAAAATTTAAATATGGTAATAAATTTTCCATCACAAATGCGTAGCAAGTTGCTACACATTTCCTACGCAATAAATTTTCCATCACAAATGCGTAGTAACTTGCTACACATTTCCTACGAAATAATTAATAATAATGATGATTAAACATTAAAATATAATCTAAGTATAATAATAAATATTTCGTCATAAATGCGTAGGAAGTTACTACGCATTTCTGACGCAACAATTAATATAATTTATCCGTCATAAATGCGTAGCAAGTTGCTACGCATTTCCGACACAATACTTATAGTTAGTATTTTTGTCACTATTGTCTCACAAATTTGCCAAAAAAATCAAGGTCTTTTTTCCGTAGGAAATGCGTAGTAAATGTGGCAGAATTTGCTACACATTTTTTTGCGTAGAAAATTTTCGTAGCAAAATGACCACTTTTCTAGTAGTGAGTTCTCACAACTCGTATAAGTTTTCATTTTACTGTAAGATTAAATATATTACGTATTAATATTTAATCTATAGCCATCATAATCATTTACATTATAGAGATCAAAATATATTAGAACCTATTATTTAATTAGTTGGTAATTGTTGATGGACCATATTACCCTTAGTAACTAATTAGGTTTCCTCCTGGGTGCTTATATAAGGAGAGTTATGTGGAGGTTTAGGGGTTACTCAGTTACACAATTCACACACCCCATTAGCCATAACATCATCACGAAACCTCCTCTCCATAACCGATACCCTTTTCGGTTTTCTAAGTCCCCATCATCAGTCAGCACCCTAAGGAGGAACCAGATCAAGATGACAGGCATGTCGAACTCCATTACTGGATTCTCCTCTGCACTATCTGCTGTGACAGGTATGTTTATATTGTTTTCCTTCATGCACAAACAGAACTGAACCAACATGTGGTATCAAAGCATATGTTGATTAGTCAGTTCTGTTTTCGTATCCATAATTCTGGGATTGAAACTTGGAAAACGAATTATTTTTTTTTTATAATTTCAAAACCGTCACAGCCGGTTTCGAGTCATGAAGATCGACTCGAAATCATGATTTTCGGAAAAAGATTAATGATATGCTCATTCGGAATTAACTTGTTTATGTTTAGCCGAAATCTGTTTAGAAAAAACTATTAAAATTCAGGTTTCGGGTTCCAGAATTTATGTTTTATGTTTTAGGGTTCATCATGTTCTTGAGAAAATTCGAAGTATTCTGTTATGATTTGGAATATGATTTGGATTATTAAGTGTTTTTCCTGGTTTTGATCTAATTTTGTGCTCTAAATTTTTTTAGAAAACTGTTAAAAGATAAACAGATTACAATTTCGAAATCTGTTGACAAAATTAGATCAGCTTAAAACAGGAAAGAATATCTCTTAATCCCTTAGATTTCGAATTTTCGGTTATGATATCACAATTAACAGCTGTTAGCGAGGTTGCTACTCGAGACCATGAGGTTGCTACTCGCAACCATGAGGTTGCTACTCGCAACCATAACGTCATCACTCGCAACCATGAGGTTGCGACTCGCAACCATAACGTGATTAGTCGAGACCGTAGTTGCGACTCGCAATCATAACGTCATTAGTCGAGATCGTGGTTGCGACTCCAATCATAACGTCATTAGTCGAGTTCGATCCGCGCTAACGGGTGGTTTGCTATTAAATGATTGGTTTTTGTAATTATTTAGTTAATTAATGAGGATCAAATAATGTTTTACAAAACCAAAATGGCTTTACTTGAATGAGCTTCTGATGCATCATTTCTGGCCAAAGCTGACTTGATGCATCTACTTATCATCCAAGTATTACGAAAGCTATGTTGTGTGTGCATCATAAGCATGAATGTCTTTATTTCTGGCCAAAGCTGATCTAATTCATTCATAGATGGCATACTCAACAAGTGCATAACTAAAGTGTTTGTCTCATTTTCTGGCCAAAGCTGATTTGTTACAACCACTTTGCACATATGCTTAAATGATTACACTTCTGGCCAAAGCTGTTTTGTCTTCGTTTAAGTAGAACTTTAAGTAGTCTATTATTTTGATGTTAGTAATAGACATATCACAACCTCTTCACATAATGATCCTTATATTAATGATCCTCAATTAATTTTGTGATCATTTTGTCTGCCTTATTCTTAGTACCCATATTTTTACTCACTATAATTTTCTTCTATAAATCTATATCTCATCCACTCTAATTCCTAAGCCTAAAATGTTTTGCTTTATTTAAAGTTTCTATAAGAATTAGCTCTTAAATTAAATCCTTGATTATCTCTTAAGACACGGATGATCCTATTGCTCTCTTCTGATAAGGCACTACGGAAGAAAAGTAGAGCATGATGATTAGGATAAATCGAACATGATGTCTCTTATGATAATCAAGAACTCTCTAACATAATTGCTATCATTAAAGTTATTCCAGATTAAGTCTTTCCTAAGACTAATCCATAATTGTGGAATAATCACAAGAACTCCTAAGGTGCATGTCTTCATTTAAAATTATAAATTATAAGGTTAAGTGGTATATGTGAATATATTATAATGTACAATACCATGACCCGTAAAGTTAAGGGCTTACGTATGGAAATAAGTACATTTTCAGTACATTACATACTAAGTTTTTTTTTTTCATTTGTACAATTTGATGCATTATAAATCAGCTATAACACTCAAAAGTACCAAAGTATAACGAGTGTGTTGATAAGCAACATATGTACATAGAAATAAATGTTTGAAACTGGAAAATAAGATGTTATTCACCTTACAACCACTAAGAACTTTACGAGAGGATTGTTCTAAAGTCCATAGACAAATTACAAGTGTTAATCCCAACGTTAAGGTTCTTCAAGGGAAAATCTCACTGCATAATTATGTCATTAGACTAGGCATAAGCAACGAGACTATCCATTATTCTAAAGAACAGTTGGATAAATTGATTAGATAGTAACTTACTAATGATATTTAAGTCTGATAATTTTAATATTCCAATTAACACATGATTAGTTGACTCTAGTTCCATACGTTTCCTTACCAGAACTCGACAAATAACTAACATGAGAGTTAGTGACAAAATTAAATGTTAAGACTATAAGAACCACAATGAACAGTCTTCCAACAACGCTTTTCGATACCTTATATATTCTGATTAATCATAATATAGTATCATAATTAAGCAATGTTATGAAGGTTGTGAGGTTTGCATAGTCAACATAAAGTCACACTTATCTTAAATTCTCATCTTATTTGTTCTAAATATCTGGATAGAAACATTACTGTGATGAAACTAGATGATACCTTACTTTTTCACAACTTTTGTCATCATGCAAATGAGAATTTGACAAAAGGAAAATGAGACTTATAAATTTCATCCATTAGAACCAAAATTCATGAGAAATCATAACATGGTTAATGAGGATGATTTTTTCATCTAATCTCATTTTCAGTGATTCTAAATCATGACGTTACAGCCTTAAATATTACTTGGCTTAAGGAATAAGTATGGGTCCATCATAAGTCATTCATTGACATTCGTGGAACTTATTCCAAATGGAATATTCAGACATAATTCATTTATCATTTGAAAGACTATCAACTTGTATCTAAATTTTGTCGCATATGGCCTACGGTCTTAGAAGAACTCTATTCATATATGTAGTTAATCAGATTTCTATTAAATATGTCCTTAAAGTTTCTTATGATATCTGGACATTAAAGAAATCAAATAAAGTCTAACGTATATGTGATAGGTTCCCACGTCACGTAGCTCATTGAAACTTCTCTTGTAGCATTCTAGAGATATTAAAGATCAGTGGGAGCATTAAGTGTCTTAATAATAACTTGCAATAGTTGCAAGAGGTGGGGGGAAGAGTGTCATTAAATTCACACCTCTTGTACAAGATATCGCTCCATCACGACACTGTTCTATCAAACCTTATCTCCTTAAATCTAATGCTACTCTTATAAAAGTTTCATTGTTGCTTTATTGTGGGCGCACTTAGATTTCTTACCTAAACTAACATAATCCTCAACAAGAGAAACTACAACGACTAACGTCATTAACTTGTTTCTCTATTATAATTTTGTTGGTCGTTACATATTGACCCTATGCATGCTGAGTTCCTAAAGATTTCTAAGCTCGGTGGGAGCAGTCAAAGTCCTTATCATGATTTGCAAGGAATACAAGAGGCGGGGGGAAGAGTGTCATTAAATTCACTCCGAATTTAACTCCGATTACACCTCTTGTACACTATACTGCACCAACTCTTACAAACTTAGAATGGAAATGATAGCAACCTAACCAAGAGCTAATCCATAAAATTGAAACTTCTAATGAACCCAATAATCAACTCAGGAGGTCATCTAGGTTTAAAAGCCTACTAACTTTGATGATTACATAACCTCCCTAATTGAAGTTGAAATGGATTTTGGAAATGTTTACTGATCCTATCTCTTTAAATTAAGCCATTAGTGTAAATCAATCATTTGAATGGAATAAAACAGTTTTCTAGTAAAACTGACTTTGTGTGTTCTTATAACGTTTGGGATTTGGTTAAGTTACCTAAGAGTGTTCATGACTAAACCAAATCCTAATATAAGCGTTAAGACACTCAAAAGCATGATTGATTGTCGAAGGTTGTACTCAGGAAGAGATAAGTTATTAAAGACTCTTTATTGCATATCTAACAAAAGATTTCTTTGAGGATCATCATTGTTCTAGTAGCTTATAATAGTTTTAAGCTACATTAGATGAACATTAAAACGATTTTCCCTAATAAATGGCTGACACATTTACATGTTCATTAGATAACAACCTAAAGTTTCAAACTGAAGGTTAAAGAACACTTTATTTGTAAGCCAATAATATCCATGTATGGGTTAATGCAAACATCATAATGTGATGAAAAGCTAACGTAATTATTTTCATCAAGAATCAAGTGGATTAATGTACCTACCTCAAGATGAGTGGGAGCAACTAAAATAAACTTGTCTATATAGATGACATTCTTTGACAAGCATATGTTACATAAATCAAAGCATTGTTAACACAAACTTTGATATAATAAAACTCAGAGATATCTCTTACGTGATTGATATCATAACATACTGAGATAGACCCAATTGGATATTAGTTTCGTTCCATAAGTTTAACATTAAATGGGTCCTTACATATGTAACAATCAATATTGCTCTCCTTTAGAGGATAATAGGATAAATGAGATTATTTATTTACGCTTCATTAATTAGAAGCCTTATGTAAGTTTAAGTCTATACTCGTTTAGATATTACTCATATTGCAACACACTAGATATGTCTAGATTAATGTGTAGCATCTAATGGAGTATTACAATATCTTTAAAAGAAACGAGAGACTACAATTTAAAGAAGAAGTGAGAATTAAAACCGGTTTATTACTCTAACTTTGAGATATTCAAAGATTATAAAATGCAGTTTCGGGTATATCTTTATGTCAGCAGACAAAACCTTTTTCATGGAGGAGTCATAATGCACTGATATTAACAACCTAAGTTATAACGACATAACATGGTCACTAAATGTTGTTGGAAATTTAATCAGTGGACTCATAAGTTTATTAACTCCATATAATGTTTTGAAGAATTAGTGTGATAAAGTTGCAAAATCCATACTTTGATTCTAAGTTGGTTAGAGAAAAGTAATTAGTTCAGTTTTAGGCATACACTAATAGTAGGTTACGATTCAAAAGAAAGAGAGATTCAAGCCAATCGACCGGCTAAGAGGACTATTCAAATTCGAAAGTAGATGTTCATGCTCATACAGTTGCAAAATGACACTTGACCTATTTCCCTCATAGACAGACATGGAAATTAGAAAGTGTCTATCTTATATAGCTGTCAAATGAGACTTTCACTTTTCCCTTCGTAGAGCAGATCATGAATTGAAAAAGTTCTATCTGGGCAAAATCTCATTTTTTTCTAGATTTCCCTTCATTTAGGGCACCAATCCCGACTTCTCCCGTTGCTATAGTATAATAAGAGATAGGCGCCTACCTTAAAGTCACCTATCGACACTCAAGCCTGTTCATCCTGCTTTCTTTCCTTTATAAGACTGGAAGAGATAGAAGGCTCTCCTGTCTTTGCCCATTGATAGATATGCCTGAAGTACCGAAACTCTCTCCCTTAGGGCTCTCTTTCCGTAAGCCGGTGAGGAGTGAGGGATCTACTGAGACTGAGCCATCTTCGCTAGCCGATCTGTCAGTTCTATAGGGTATGAAGCTCTTTCCTAGTATTGGGTTCAGGAATTCATGCTCGCAGGTAAAGAGACTAAAGAAACAAGAACAGAAACAGTCTCTTGAAAGAAGGGAGCATTTGCCCACTCTGTGGTACATGAGCTCCTCGTCCAACTTACTGTCTTCCGATTTCATATCAGTTACAAGCTTGTCATTTCAATCACTTGCTACCTTTAAAGGAAAGCAGTTCGCCCATTGAATCGATTAATCTAAGTCCCCTTCCTATAGAGTGAACGTGAAAGCCGGTCTATAGTCCACCATGCTAATGGAATGTCAGTGACACAAGTAGTAAATTCATTCGTTGACAGGAGCGAGCAGAAAGAGAGAGCGTAAAGAGGGTCTTATCATGAATATTGGCCTGCTTTCCTTTCTCCTGTTGCAGTAGACTACAGTCTTACCACTATAATAGAAATAGAAAATAGGTCCAAAAGCAGGAAGCACAGTCAGGAAGGTAAGTTAGAACTCTTTTCTGAATTCCTATCTATAAAGTCAGGCTTGTCTATACAATACAACAAAGTGAGGTAAAATCATTAGTTAGGCTAGTGGGAAAAAATGACTCTGTTTCCGTCTTTTGAAAGAAGTAAGGTGTTCTTCCTTCATCCTCCATCCACACTATGAGGGCCGGCCGGAATATGTTTGGCTGTTCAATAGCCAATTCCATTTCGGTTCATTTTGGTATGCTGGGAAGATGAAGAGATGAACTTTGGAATTCAGTTACAGAGAAATTCAGCAAGAAGCTTTCGGGTTGGAAAGGTGCCCGCCCTATTAGGTCAAGCTGGTAAGGCCTTGTTTTTAATGAAATCCACCCTTCAAAGCTTGCCTTTATTCCCTCCTTGTCCGGGGTCCCGAAAGGAATGGCTGCTAGGATTGAAGGAATTCGGACGAGATGTCCACGGTCTGGTGTTGGATGGAGAGACAGAATTCATCTCATCGCATGGGAGAAGGCTCTCCGAAGCTTCGATTTGGAGGCTTGGGCTGGAGCTCTAGCTAGTTGGACTAGAAGCTAGTTATTCCGGTCTACTTGTTGGGCAGGCCGGCCCTCCTTCATCCCTTCGTTCCAATCCATCCAGACAACTATGGCAACCCGTACTAATTGCCCTTGCACTGATACCAGTAAGGGGAGCGTCGGCCAGGGGAAAAATCGCACAGACTTATATACAGGGGAAGGACCTTAGAATCTTGTATAAGAAAGGAAAGATTTCAAAAAGCAGATTAGGTACTTCCAACAGGAGAATAAGAAAGGAAGAAAGAAGAGTGGAGAAAAAGGGAAATGGAATTCTTCACAAAGGGAGGGAACGCAAGGGGGACAGCACTAATAAATCGGAAAAGGGGTCAAAGGAAGGGACACATCTTGATAGGGCAACAACCGGGGATAGGATATGGAAAGAGATCAACATGTTTTCTCGAACGAACAGATTTACACCGTCAATGACAGCGCACCAAGGGAACAACGGACAATCACGGCAAAGGCAAGCATTCGTGCTGGATGGGTTCTGCGACTTCTTACTCGGGCCGCCAGGTGCCCGAGGTGGAGATGGCATCTCGTGCTCAGAAAGTTCGTCGTCAGTACGTTCTTGCTCGTCAACTTCGTTTCCTGGGTTCACTCGGTCCGTTGGCTATTTTCTCTTTGCCATTCACTTGTGTAGTCACCTACCCACTGGAGTCGCCAAATGTAGAAGGTGGATAAGGCTAAGTATTACGTAGAGAATGAGGCTGATGTCTTGGAGTGGTGAGGTGGCTCAGGAGGTCGCCTAAACCGAATGATGGCCGTACGATCACCCTTGGGTCAAGCGGAGGGCAAAGAAAGAGACAAAGGTCCGGAGATGAGGGGGAGTGAAGCCGAGAGATAACCTGGGGAATCCCAAAGAAGAAAGGTATGATGTAATTTCTGTCCTGGGGCCAGCTATTTATAGGCATAGCAGGTCAGAGAAATGTCGGAACCCAAGATCGTTATGCTGACGTGTCATAGTTTGTTAGAAGATCAGCTGGCAGAATCTTCCGTACGAAACTGTCTGACACGCGTGGTCTCGAACTCTCGGCAACCTTCCTGGCGGCGCCAGGTGTTCGGCCAATCATCTTATTCCCGAGGAGATTCATATTCCCACCTATCCTAACGAAGGAAGCAATAGAACCGCTTCCCGCTACTAAGGAAGTAGCTCGGAGTCGGTTTGACTGGAGGAGATTACCTCTTGCGAGAATAGAGATCTTTCAATTCCCGACTCCATCAGTATTCACTGGAATGCGGCTATGACAATAAAGAGTGTGACCTGACGGGCGAACATGATCTTTACATAACCAAGAGTTTGGTCGGTTCTCCGATCCACCTTGAATGAGCTATCCTTGCCCCCTCGAATGAGTAGATCGGCGATACAGGAATTGGAGTGAATGAGGCCCAACATAGAATTCTTTCTCGGAGGTTCGCCCGGCGCCTCTCTTCTCTGGATCCGCTCGATTTGACATCACGGGGGCCATCCATTGAGGCTATCGAGGTCTAGCTCGTCTCTTACAGTACAGCCCTCACTCGAAGTAAGGATTTCAGGGGGTTACTGACCAGATAGATCTATTGAGTGAGAGAAAGTGGCCTATAGCCCTCTCTAAAACTGATGAATCAAAGCCTATCGTCTCAGCCTTTCCAGCAGCCTAATCCGATAAGCCTAAACATGGTCCAAGGAGTTCTAACAATCGGGGAAGCCTTTGCCCTTGCTTTAGTTGACCCGAAAGCAGGTAGTTCAGTTCCTGACCTCGGCTCATTCCCTTCAGTTTTGAAGTGAAAGCGCGGTTACGGGTTTCCTTTTGTATCAGCATTGGCGATTGATTTCTCCTTCTCATCCGGTCTATATCGAATGACCTTCTTTTTTGCTCTGGCTGCTATTGACTTGACTACATTGTCTCACTGAGGAGTGTTTTCTCATATCATAGAGGAAAGAAAGATGGGCCGAATCATGCAGGTGGAAATTTCTGTGATCACCTATGATATATCTGGAAAGAATAGCAGCAGAAGTAGTAGTAGGAACATGGGCACTGGAAAAAGATTCAATCGATCCAGCTCTGATAACAAAGCAGTAGGCAAGCCTTAGGACCATCCATACCTCTAAGCCCGAGACTTTTTCCCGGAGCGCATCACAGAATGCTTTGTGAATAGCCTCTCTGTTTCATACCGATACCTGTCAGATTCCATAGCTAATGAATCTCTTTCTTTTTCAACTCTTTCCCGTCACGCAAGAAGATTTTCTTGCACAAACCTAGTAGTTATTTGTCCTGCCGATCTTGGGTGAACTGATGACACTGATGCTCCAAGACCAAGAGTTTTCACAGCCAAAGCTATTGAAGCTGCTCCCTCCCCTTCACTTGAATTCTAGCTTTCTGCTCTTCAAGAGTAAGATTGGTTCTTAGAGCTAGGAGTTGCCTTTCACAGTGAGATAGCCGACTTACTATGATTTGATGGCATTCTATCTAATAAAGACAAAGAAAGTAGGAAGTAATGAAAGAATGGATTGAAGCCGATCTTAATCTTAATAAAGATGGACCACTGGCCGCCCGAGGCCTAATCTCTTTCACTGAAGCTTAGCCCTTTTTTGAGGCGTAAAAAGTTTCAATTGAGAGTATACTCCGAGGATGAAAGGAGAACTTATATCGAATGAGAGATAAAGGACGGATGAAACGAAAAGGAAAGAACGGAAAAAGAAGAGCTGCAAGACCAGATACCAGAGAATCAACCAAAACTGGGAAATCAACAGAAGAAGAGGAGGGGAGATTGCGTGACGGAAAAAGAAGAGCTGCAAGCCCCATTAAAAAGAAGCTGCTCGATCGGAGGTCAAGACTGTGGTCCGGCGGAAAAACAGAAGTCGTCCGTATCAAGTGATACGTGAATTGCTCAGTAGTGCTTCGCCACTACCGTAGCTGGCGGAAATAGCTTAATTGGTAGAGCATAGCCTTGCCAAGGCTGAGGTTGAGGGTTCAAGTCCCTCCTTCCGCTCCCGGCTTCGTCGTTTAGTGGTAACGAGTGTGCGCCCCTTTAGAGATAGGGGTGAGCAGCAAGCAGCCCCTTGTATAGGGTTCCAAACCTATCTTCCTAATAAGAAGAAAGGGGCAAGCCAAAACCTAGTCCTAACAAGTTGCTGGCTTTTCATCAGCCCTTGCGCGCTAGCCTTTTCCCTTACTAGTAAGGGGCTGCTAGTTGTAGCGCGCATTGTACTAGTGAATAGGAAAAGCGAAT
>NC_035440.2:8300413-8362672 GCF_002127325.2 Helianthus annuus
TTCATTCGAAACTAATGAATGTCAGGTCGGGGCTTTCTGCCTTGTTATCAAAAAGGGGGTTGGGTAAAGCAAACTCCCTCCTTGGACGAGCACGGGCTTAGTCAAGTAGAACCGGGTTGCGCTGCTGGATGCTCCGATCGAAAATAAATAAGTGGGGCCATGCCGGTACGACTGAATATGCGTTAGAAAGGTCAATCCCTCCCCTACGACACAAAAAAAGCGGGCCGAACTTCTAACAGCCCGCCCGCTTCCATAGAACAATATCGTGGCAACGTAGACCTAAGTGAAGTGGTCATATTGGATCCTTGGGAACCATCACAAGTACGGCCGACATCTATTTATTTAAACGAGAATGCCGTGTCGTCCAGCGGAGCCTAGAAGAAGATGACTCGCGCAGACAGCTGACTCCTTTTCAATAGAAAAGAATAGCCAAACCAACCCAGCTGCCTGGTCAATCTCAGAAAGAAGATAGGCCGGCAAACCGGAGACGTACGACCACGGTCCCGACCTTACCAGCACCGGGGGTGTACTAATCAATGAACCCCCGAAACCTACTTTCTTTTCTGACAAAATCAACCAAGCCTAACCGGTCACGACATGTTGTTGATATTGATTGAGTTGGAGGGACTTTCGATTACTGAATCCATCCATAAACCTAGACCCCGATAACCTTCGTAACCAAAGTGTCACGACAACATCCAAAGGTCACCCTTGGATTCTTAGGGGGGCAAGGAAGAGGCTGTTATGTTAGTTGTAGCGCGCCTTCCCTCTTTATAACACTTCGGAAAGATTTTGCATTGCATTTCTTATGATGACCTGGTCGAGAGAGTACGATACATCGGTGTAAAAGATTGATCCCTTTGGATCTTGGTCCATGATGGCCTTTTTATTAATAGAACTGGAAGAGGAGGAAAAGAAATAGCTTATGATAACCATCTATTTGAGTCGATCATTTCGTAGATCTCATTCAAGTTTTTTTTATGCAGTGGAAAGGCCTTAAAATCTGAAGTTTTACGCTTAAAGGAAGAAATGTTCACAGAAGGTTGAGAAGTAGTACGGGGGGAATGTGAGATCGAAAGTAACCTAGCGCAATATTTCGGCGTAAATGAAATAATGAATAAGGACAGAAAAACCAACTCATGTTTAGGGAGTTCATCAGAACTTTAACTGCTATCATTGCTGCTTTTCTTGCTTTGGCGGGAGCTGCATGGTCCTTGAATTTTTTTTTCATTGCTTCTTTCTGCCTATTTAATTCTATCTATTGGTTGTTTATTTATAGTAATACTCTGTATCTCTTTATTATTTCCGATGAACAGTCACTCACTTTTGACAGTTATACGATTCCAGAAGATGATCTAGAATTGGGTCAATTACGTTTATTAGAAGTGGACAATCGAGTGGTTGTACCAGCCAAAAGTCATCTACGTATTATTGTAACATCTGCTGATGTACTTCATAGTTGGGCTGTACCTTCCTCAGGTGTAAAATGTGATGCTGTACCTGGTCATAATATGTTACAAAAAAAAGGTTGGTTAAAACCAAGGTGGGAAACCCCTGATTTCCTATTTATCTTTCTGTTGGGAATCTTCCTTCCCCTGCCGTCATTGGCATTTTGTTCTGGGAATCCAGAGACTCCCCCCATCGATACCTCCGGGTTCTTTGCGGAACCCCCTGCCCCCTATGCTTGGCAACAAAATGGGCAAGTGGGTCCGGTTATAGCGGAACCGCAGCAGATTCCGGCGGCTATCGACCCGGAACCCTTATGGGCAGACGAGGTCCGCCGAAGAGCTCTCCGGACCCGCTTGGATCTGCGGAATCAACTAAATATCCGGCCGCTTAGTCCGCAGGTTATGACGCAAATTATAGACTATCAAATCTTGGTCGAGAGGGAAATAGAGAAGTACCTATTAGCCCAAGGGTACCACCGGGCTAATTTGGTGCGGAATTGGCTCGAGATACGGCAACAAATCTTTTCTGGGGAGCGGTTCACAGTCCGCAACTATCAGAGGCTCTGGGGAACCATTCAAGATTTTGGAATTGAGAATTCCGCCCCCCTCCAGAGGGTTCGCCGAGGGAATCATTTACTATAAATCAAAAGTAGTGTCGTGGATAAAAAAAGAATCTAGTCTAATGACTCGCAGATGTAGGATAGGGGATAAAGAACCCGAACCGAACTGCGTGACCAAAGCGACTCCTACGGAAAAGTAAATCGAAAGATTTGCAGCCAGTTCAAGCCTGGCAAGTCGCGCCTTTCAGTCGAGCTACTCTCTCTCGTATTCCGCCCCTCTACGCTTCGAAGGAGTTCCGGGAGCAAGAATCTCTTTCAAGTTCAACTAGTCGTGCTCAACGCGCGAATGACAAGCCATCGATCGCTGCTATAGTCACTTCACGGCGCCAGTTTTCGATTGAGACTTCGGGAGCTTTCCTATTCCAAGTGTTATTGTTGAATAGGAGAATCAAGCGACAGCGACCACTGAAGAGCGGGCTAGCGCTCCACTGAACAGCAAGCTAAAAGAGAATCGCACAGACTTATATACAGGGGAAGGACCTTAGAATCTTGTATAAGAAAGGAAAGATTTCAAAAAGCAGATTAGGTACTTCCAACAGGAGAATAAGAAAGGAAGAAAGAAGAGTGGAGAAAAAGGGAAATGGAATTCTTCACAAAGGGAGGGAACGCAAGGGGGACAGCACTAATAAATCGGAAAAGGGGTCAAAGGAAGGGACACATCTTGATAGGGCAACAACCGGGGATAGGATATGGAAAGAGATCAACATGTTTTCTCGAACGAACAGATTTACACCGTCAATGACAGCGCACCAAGGGAACAACGGACAATCACGGCAAAGGCAAGCACGAATGCTGCTGCCTACGAGACCGGAATCTTACACTGTGCGCAGAGAACCCCTCTCACTTTAGACAGAGAGGGAATGACGATGGGTAGCCAAACCGTGAGGCGAAGAACTCAACCGCTATACACGAGGGAGCAAGTGGAAAGAGTAGAGCAGCACCTTGCCGTAGAGAGGGTCCTAGAAAGGTTAAGAGTTCTGCACCGGTTGGAGTGGAATAGGAATCTAAAACAGAATTCGATCAATTGGCTTTAACGAACCTATTTCATTAGAATGATCGAAGAACCCGCTTATCTATAGAAAGAGGGAGAGAGAATGAGAAATCACTCGACTGTTAAGGAGAGGAGGGGAGAGTTCGACCGCCCTAAGCCAACCAGAACGGCAAAGAAGAGTTCTATTCGGCGACCGGTAGGGAGAGGAGAGGATGGGAGGAGAGAACGTCGACCATAAGGGAGACAGCAGTTACTTCGATGTGAGCAGAGTGCCCATTTCCTTACTTAGACTAACCTTCGTTTAGAAAGTCTCTCCCCTCGCTCTGACTCTTCCCATACTAAGACTTTTGTTGATCTACCTTTGACTTACTTCCTATCTCTACCCTTGATCCAAGGTAGCCGAAGGACGGATTTTTACTAAGCTTTGCTGAAAAAAGCTGCAAACTTCAGTTCCGAAACTTTAGTCTTAACTTCGTTTAGTCAGAAGAACTTAGAACGGCGGTAGCAGGGCGAAAGGCAAGGTCACATCCTGCCGTCATAGCTTGCCCCCCATTGCTTCGTACGAGACAGAAAATCAAAAATGGAAATAGTGAATCAAGATCTAGACTATCCTCTATCCGGATATATATGCCCCTCTCTTGGGCACCGATTTCTCTGGTAATAATAGAAAGATCGCCTTTGATTCGTACGAGACAGAAAATCAAAATGATATGCGCAGACGTGAAAGCTCTATCAAGAGAACTAGCTTCTTTTTATTTAGAGAGGAACGATTCCCTCGTCTGAGAATCGTCATTCACGCACTCTTCCTCCCCACTAAAAAAAGCGATTGAGAATCTCGAGAACCTAAACAAAAATGCAGAAGTGAGCGTACCCCAAGGCTCTCCTCTCTCCCTCTTTTTTAGCCAACATCATCAACCCCATTTTTCACCTTGAATGGGTCAAAGCCAAAAATCTGATGAATAGAAGGAAAGGAGATCAGAAAAATAGGCGGACGACTTATAGTATAGGTCGGATGTTTCCGTGAGCAGTAAGCAGCAGATCCCCCCTTATTTTGGGAAAGCTGGTGGCCGCGTGTGAATTCTTTCAAGGCAAGGGGCGGCCTGATTCGACATTGTTGTTTACTCTGATCCGGTCGAGGTGGTTTTCACCAGCGCGTAGGTGGTCTAAGTTCCTATGACCGAGTCTTTCTGGCCCCTGTGAACATCTTTTCTTAATGTATTAAAGAGGGCCTCTCTAACCGGTGAAGGTGGGTGTCCACTAACGGCCATTCCTGGCTCGGCTCCGATAACGCAATTCCGGGAGGAGTCGGTAGTTGGGCACTGGATCCCTTCGGACCTGGAGAACGTGTGACGCTGAGTCGGGGTTTGGTGAACCAACAGGTCGCTCCTCTAGTTGAAGTATCGGGCCCCTTTTTTGTTGCCTAGGTTACACCTTCGGAATACCCCAGAAGGGAATTTTTCTCTACTTCCCCCAATCTTCACTTTACGCCACGCCGACTCCCCTTTCGTCATAAGGCGTGGAATTAGACCAAGGGGAATATCCATAGGAACAAGTCCCTTAGATTTCGCACATAGGAGATCGAGACACAGCCCCAGGGCTATGGGGAAAGATGTAGATCGATCACCCTAGATAGACAACTACATAGAGGGTCTCTACAAGTCAGTCTATATATTCTTTGATTTCGTTCCCCCCGTAAGATCAATATCACAACCAATGAGGTCCGCAAGTTTCACATCTAAGTAATACTCGATCCGATAGTTTACGATAAAAGAATTAACTAAGTGAACGTCTTTTCAAGTACCGTTGAAAAGACTAAAGGAATATATATGTTTTCTCATATATATGCCGCCGTGAAGTGTTTGGATGCAAAGGCGATGGTTTTTAGATTCGGCAAACATGAGATGTGTCCTGCACGAAGTACATCGAATTTTGGAGATATCCCGTAATGTCCTTTTTGTACCTAGATAAGGACGACCTCGAGAGAGCAGACGACCAGTAGAGTAGGTGCTCCATCTCGTTCCTGCTGCGTAGGTCTAAGGTAATTCACAGTGCTAGCAGATCAGAAGTACGGAAGTGGGCCCTCACCCTTCTCTAGTAGGGGCAGTGCTACCTATAGAACGGGAATGTTCATCCTCTCTTAAAGTCCGTTATGGATTTCAAGTAGGTCAATCAATATCGGTTCGATGGTTGGTGGCTTGACTTTCGCTTCGATAGTGAATGGCTAAACCAAGATCCCCCCCTCCGCTTCGGTCTCGGTGACTGTGATAAAGAAACCTTCCCTCTTGTCTTTCCTGAAAGTCTGGGTGTTAAACGACTCTAAAGAGAGTGAGTGACCAACGAACGAATCAAGGAGGAAGAACTCGCGGGCTTTCTATAGGCCTTTTCAAAAGAAAGATCGATAAGACGGTCTTTCACAGTAATGACCTTCAGTAGTGCTTCTTCCCCGCTCTGGACAGTAATAATAGAAGGCAAGCTAGCATTAGCAAGGCAAGTTAACTTGAAGCAATAACTCTTAAGGGCGGGAGTGAATGCACCATTGGAGGATGGGGCACGAATGAAAACGACGAAAAGAATCTCCCACACCTTTCTTTGATTTGATTTGGTTCTCTCAGTGTTTCGTATAAATCAGAGGCATTGTGCGTTCTGTTCGTTCAGGCGCGTAATGCAAGAACGAGTAGGATATCTGCTCTCTAGCTTAGCTGATCGGGGGGCTGTTGTTTGCTCACCACTGGGAGATGGAACCATATCCAATCAATGGGGCTTCTTTGTTCAATCTCTTGAGGTCGAAGAAAGGATTGACGGCCTGTTGATCAAGGAAAGCCAAAATGAAGTCTTACTTCTCTAGCTTGGGTTGTCTTCCCGGATCGAAGAAGTAAGGCAAATACGTATGGGACTTAACCCAGAACAAATTGGAGTTCGGGCGAATCAATCATCCGAACCTGCGATAGTTAGACGAAACTAATATAAAGAAAGTGCCCGAAAGAAGTGGAAATCCGACCCCTGAGTTTATGAGTAGAAAAGCCCTTTGAACCCTATGCCGTGTGAGCTTATGCCAAAACCTTTCTTCTCTTATTTCATTATTCGTTTTTGCTGCGGGGGATATTCCCCGGTCAAAGGCATTAAGACATGCCGATTTTTTGAATACCGTAGAATAGGAGTAGGACAAGGATACCAAACCTTTTGATCGGTATTCGCCTTCTCTTAATCAATTTTTAGTTTTACGAAGGGGCGAAACTGCTTTAAATCGGTCCCAAAGCGCCCTTTCGCCTCAGCCCGCAAGAAATGACGTAAGTAGTAGTGCGGGCAGAAAAGGCTTCTTTTTTCGGCTCCCATCCCCCGAACTGTCTCACGAAGAGACGAATTCGTCGTTCATTGCTTAGGAAGCCAGCATTTACAGTGACAGAGATCGGGCTTTGATGGAATACTTCAATCAAGAAGAAATTCCATTTAGTCGGGTGTAGGTCTGGGATCGCCCCCTTTCGAGTTCAAGAATAAAGCCCTTCAAAAGCGGAGATGGCATCTCGTTCCAGGTGCCCGAGGTGGAGATGGAATACTTCAATCAAGAAGAAATTCCATTTAGTCAGCTACCATAACTCCTTGAACAGTAACAGTTCAAGAGGTGCTGCATTAAGTTTCGATACGCAATTAATTATTCGTTTATGAACGAATTGAGGAAACGAAGTTTTGTATCGAATACATTCATGATATGCTTAAAGGATCCTATAACTGAAGGGCTATTACCCATAAGTCTTATTAAGAGAGCTCATAGACGGGTATTAATTAATAGTCGTGCGCAATTGCATATCGTACTATGAATGACTAAGTATTAGTTAATTTTCCTCAAGTTTGATTTTGTATGTCTGTTAGAATATGTTCAACCGGTATAATGGCATATAGACAAATAAAAGTTACAAATCAAACAAAGGGCTTACGCGTATTTTGATCATGATGATTAGGTTTTAAATTAAGGCTATAGTATGATTAATGGGGGTCCTGAGTCGCATAATGATTCAACGGCTGTATTTTTCTGCTATAGTACTTGTTTAAGGCTAAAATGAGTGTTAACTCCTGATCAGGCTTATCTAATACTCATAGTAAATGATTACTCGGCTAAGTGGGAGAATGTAAGATTAAATATATTACGTATTAATATTTAATCTATAGCCATCATAATCATTTACATTATAGAGATCAAAATATATTAGAACCTATTATTTAATTAGTTGGTAATTGTTGATGGACCATATTACCCTTAGTAACTAATTAGGTTTCCTCCTGGGTGCTTATATAAGAAGAGTTATGTGGAGGTTTAGGGGTTACTCAGTTACACAATTCACACACCCCATTAGCCATAACATCATCACGAAACCTCCTCTCCATAACCGATACCCTTTTCGGTTTTCTAAGTCCCCATCATCAGTCAGCACCCTAAGGAGGAACCAGATCAAGATGACAGGCATGTCGAACTCCATTACTGGATTCTCCTCTGCACTATCTGCTGTGACAGGTATGTTTATATTGTTTTCCTTCATGCACAAACAGAACTGAACCAACATTTACCTTAACCCTATAGATATATAAATAGGGTAGGTTCATTTGTAAATAGCCCCCTTGTTTGTAAACACTAGTGAACCAATCATAGCCTTTGATTATTAATACAAAAGTGATTTGTTCACTCAGTTTATATATACACTAGTGTTCACTCTAAAACCCCACCCAATATATATAATGCTCACACATGGAGGCAAGCCACTGCATTCCATCATTCCTACACCAACAATGGACATCAGAGCTCCAAACCATGTAGAGGCTGGAACCACTGCTCCAAGCATACCATCAATCAACGGAACCACAATTACCTGGTTTGGTCATATCAATAGTTACATCATGTTTTCTGAGAAAAATGGTTCAATTTAGAAGTCATATCATTGGATAATTCTTACAGTAAACACCGAGATAAAGGCTGCACGCCCGGCATCGGATGTGAGTAGTCCCAAAGCCTGCATGAGATAGCCTAAACTAGCCCACAACCCCAACTCAATTCCTGAATTGAGAGCTTGGACATGATCACCTTGAGCTCTCCATGTAAATGGAAGAAATGCAATGGCTAAAATAGTGAATCTCACAGCACCAAAAGCTGAAGGGTCTACTACTGTCTCAGCCTCTTTCAACACTGGTATGTTACTAGCTACAAAATTTAAAAGAAATTATCTTACAGACTTGAAGATCTTCTCTGGAAAGTCAACTACTAGTGCAAATTAATCTATTAAGAAAGTAACTAAGAGCAGGTATATTGTCTATGGTGGTAAATCAGATTTGGAATTTCCTTAGCATCTTTACTATTATTACCCATATATTCGGTTGTATCGTTATCATATATTCGGATGCCCCGCTTGCGGTGTGCACATATAACGTATATATGTGTGGGCGCTCGGGGGGGCAAAAGTGAAATGGTACTAACTTTAACGTTATTGTACTAATTTTGTGATAATAACGTTAAAAGCGGCGGATGGTTAATCATGCATCATGTGGTGACGTTGATAGCTGAAAGACACGGGGGTACATGCACCAACCAGTCTATGTCCCGATTGTTTGAGTGATATGTGTCTTAGGTCCAAGGCTTGATATAAAACTACAATCGAGCCGGGGGTCTCACTGGAAGCAGCCTCTCTATTCCTACGGGGTAGAGGTAAGGTTGTCTACATCTACCCTCCTCAGACCCTACCTTAGCTTTGCTATTGATGAGATGTACTGAGTATGATGATGATGATGATATCGTTATCATAAACTAGAGTATTATTATCACATATTTGAGTTTATCATGTATTGTTCTATCAGTTAGGAGTTTGTTAGAACTTTTTTGTAGGACTAGTACTAGAAGAAAACGGGGCAATAGCGGCGACAGTTGTCGCCACTAAAGGTGGCAATTTATGGAGCAAAAGGTAATGGCGACGAGATGTGGCCGCTATTCAAATTGAGTTTTATTTGAGTTTGTTGTTACAATCTTGCATTTGAAATCTTGGAAAATAGACTTTGTAGTATAAAGTTAATCAAGTACTAAATTTTTTTAAGATTATTATGCAATCTTAGATTCTAATAGCGTGTTGCAAAACGAATGTTTTGATTGAACCAAAGGTCTTAAACGTGAATTGGGTCCGCTAAAGGGGGGGCTCTAAAGCTAGGTTAAGTCCTCCAATTGCCTCCTCAAAAGAAAAAAAAAATTGGGTCCGTCATTGATTTCAGGGTCTACTACGAATCGATTACGAACAGCTGATGTTCATGAATAGTTCTTAATAACTAGACCCGGTGCTCAAGCATGTTCATGAATGGTTCAACTTTAAAAACTATCAAACTATCAAGAGAAGTTTTAGAATAGTTTTTGTGAATAGATATGAGTAACTTGAATTAGAAATATACGAACTTATAAGAATCCCGCACCGTTTAAAAAAATATTAATTTTTTTTTCTTTTTTAAATAATATAATAATATAAAACAGTGTTTAGAAAAATTAAAAAGGCCTACAATCTGTTAAATGAATTTGAATTAGGACATGTCAAAGAAACCATAACTTGAAAAATTAGAACGTTTTAAAAGAATTCAATTTAGTGATCTAATTTTTTTTTTTTTTTTTTTCATATGGTAGGTTTGAGAAATTTGTTTAAATTTCTTTCTATTTTCGTCTTCAGAAATTCAACCCGTCAACCTACGATCATAACCATTTAAAAATCCTACCCGTTTGGTTTGAGAAATTTGTTTAAATTAGAATTTGAAGTTAACAGGTAACATGTTGGTTAAAAAAAGTGAAGAGAATTGAAAATTGAAATGATTCACTCAAAATTGTAAAAAAAAAAAAGAAAAGAAAAAAAGAAAGAGAGAAGTCAAAACTTCATCAGCTGCGAATTCGATATATTATTTTACTATAAAACTGCATGAATCTAAATAAAATATCATACAATAGGAGGAGTCGGCCAAGTACATGGGAGTCTGCCAAGTACAATGGGAGGAGTCTGCCAAGTACACGGGAGTAGTCCGCCGTTGACGCATCACCTTTGTCGGACACGTGTAAGCTCCTCGTTCATGCACTCTTCAAGTTGACAGACGGACGCATCCCATGTCGCAGGAGTCCATCCAAGGACACAGGAGGGTGACATTTTGGTAATTTTGATTGGTCAAGTAACATTTTGGTAATTTTCCCATCAAATAAACACAAAATTCTAGCTTTGACCTTTTTAATACCAAAAAAGGTATATGAACCATGTCAACAATGTTTCCCAATAAAATTATGAAACAAGTGTGTGTATTATATCATATTATCAACATATAAAAGAATGCACTTGCAAAAATTAACTGAGATTTAGAATTGAATTCATTACCGTAAAGTAAGGTAATCATGTTAAGCAAAAGGATGCCCTTGACTTTCGTTGACTTTCGCCATAACGCAAGCCTTGTTAACAAAGAATTCGGTGTCTTCTTCGACGAATGCCAATGTTTACTCGCACAAACATGGTCATTGTCCGAAATTTCTAGGATCTGAAATTTGTTATCCGTGTTCCTTCTTGCATTACAATACGACGGTTGCAAAGGATGTTCGTTGATGCACAACTCCATCAAACTGTCTGGATCTCGAATATTCTCATTCAGCTTCTCGTAATAGAAGGTCCACGTCACCAGGTTCTCGTCTCCATGCGTCTCTACGTGAAGTGTGATTGAAAAAGTTTTGTAAGCCTCCAATATATCGCTTCCTATCACTTTGAAGCGCGCTAACTTTTTCTCCTCGTCGATAGCTTCTATCACTTCCTTCGCCACCTTTAGCTTCCCATCTGTCGTGTAAAAGATAAAAATGTGTTATAGATAATTAAATATTAAATAGCACTACAAAACAAGGGGCTTTCAATAAATTCTTTGTCTGAAAATTTTGTGACACTTAAAAGACGTGACTTACCATGGAAAAAGTTCCAGACTAAAATAGATCCAACAATGCCCCGTTCGCCATCATGAAGTTCAACACCTTTTATGTTATCGGGGCGCATTTTGGATATATGGTGTGTTCTATATCTAAATGTTTCGTGGAACACGTCGCCATCCGATTTGATAGTAACTTGCTTAACAAGTGTACCACTTAGAGTCATCTTTCTTGATTTATCAAAGAAACAAACAAGAGAATTGGATTTATATCAAAGAAAGAAACAAGAGAAGTGAATGCGGCGAATAGTTATGTCCTCATTTGGCTTTATATAGACATAACTTGCTCTTAGTTTAATAAATTAATGAGTACTTGCTCTTAGTTTATAGTAACTTAATGAATATTATATGTGTTTCGTAGGGGTGTTAAAAAAGCTCGTAGCTTGCGATTCGCTCGAAGCTCGCTCGAAAAAAAATTCGGCTCGAAAAAAGCTCGGTTGTAAACAAGCTTGCTTGACTTGGCTCGATTTGAAACCATCCGTGAGCTAGGCCTGGCTCGGCACTTGAGCTCGCAAGCCGGCTCGAATTATTTTATTTTATATAGATTAAATATTAATTATAAATGTATTAAAATAAAAAAAATGTGGAATGGGTTGAAGACTTGAAGTGTTAACATTTTAAGTTAATTAATTAATAACATATAAAAATATATAAAAATAAACAAAAATTATACATATAAAACTTTTAAGGTAATTCATTAACAACATATGAAAATATAGGAAAATAAACAAAAATTATACATATACTATTTTTAGTGTGCCTTTCGGTTTTTGAAATATTAGTAAAATAAAAATAATACATATAGATATACGTGTAAAATTTTTTTTGTCTTTTTATGCTATCAATATTTGTAATAGAATAAAAATAAATAAACAAAATAACAAGCCGACTCGATTTGGCTTGAGTTGGCTCGAACATTTTACGAGCTGAGCTGGAGCTCAACTTTTCCAGCTCTATAAGATAAATGAGTCGAGTTGAGCTAGCTAGTTTAAGCTCGAGCTCAACCTTGCTAGGCTTGACTCGGCTCGATTACAGGTATCTCCTCTCTAACCAAGAGGTGGGGTACATATCTTGCAAGGTAAAGGTATAGAAGTATTTAGGAATATGTTAATTTGGCATTCTATTAAAAAATTAAGATAAGTGATTGGACGAAATATAGGAGTCTATGTAAAAGACAAACGACCACAAGAACAAAAGATAATAAAACGTTGAGATTAATCGCGAGCAATAGCACGCAAAGAAGCATAGTTCGACTTAGACCAACATAATGTAAATTACATATCGTCGATCTATATGTAAATTAAACTAAACAGTGGGTATCCAAAACACGTTATTTGTACTTTAAAGGCGTTGCCAATATCACCCAACAAATAGAACACTTGAGGCTAATACACTACTACAAAAATGAATCGCATTAATGCATTATATGTCAATGGTTACGAAGAGATCACTCCAGTAACTGGTAATGCAGTCTTTTCCATGTTAAAACTTAATTTAACACACTTCTGGATCTATTTAATATGTTACTCATCACCCCGATCTTAAATTAAGACCAAAATCAGATTTTAAATGTGAACTAGAATTACTTCTTTATTATTAAATCTTTTACATCTTTTGTGGAGACAAGTGAAACTGCAGAAACCTCATTTTGTCTATCTGAAACAACCTCTTTCATATTACATTTTACCGATGAACTTGAAGATGATGATGCTCCGATTATCTGCACCATTAAACTTCCACCTACAAAGATCATACATTTTAATTATTATTTCACTTCAAAAATGAAGTAGAACAACAATAATAATTAAAAATAAATAAAGATAAACTTCTTGATCACCTAGAACAAGAGCGGCGCCAAACCATCCAGAGACACCCCATCGTTCACCAAGGAAAAACCATGCAAAACCAGCACCCCAAACTGGCTCCAACCCGTAAACAATTGCGGTTTCTGTGGCTGATACATCACGCATTGACGTCATCTGTTTCAATTGGTTGCTATATATTAAGCTCAAGATGCAGGAACCAATAAAGCATGATAACATAAATTATGTTAATGTTAACTTACCTCAATCCACAAGCATAGTCCAGTTGAAAACACCCCGGTATATAAAGCGGGTATCCAAGGGAACTTCATGATCTCGTTCACAAACATCTCCAATGTCCAAGATGATGGATGATACTCTAGGTTACCGTCAATTACACATCCAATTAAATGCCAAATTATAGATGATAAAGCAACAACACACACCTGTGAGTTACTCAAGTTATTAAAAGAAAATAGAAAAAAATAATTATCAGAAAATTGTCCTAAGATTTCCATTGTAGACTAGAGGTGCACAAAACAACCTGTTAATAACCGATTGAGGAGTAACCGATTAGTGGCTTTTTAACCGTAGGTTCTTAACTGGTTAGGGATTTTTTAGAAGGAGTCGATTTTTAACCAATTAACCGAAAAAAATCGAAAAAGTAGAACAAAACCGGTTAAAGTGAATAACCGTAAAAAATGATAAAACCCGGTTATTAACTGAACCGGTTAAAGCAGTAACCGGTTTTTTGTTTTTTGAAAATCAACCACCTGCTCACCGGTTTCTCAAAATAACCGATTTGTGCACCTCTAATGTAGACAGTACCCACAATTTGGGCAAGGTCCATTGGGCTCAGGCCACTAACGATTAGCCCATTAATGATTGGCCCGTTAGGTTTAAGACCAATCACTTCCCTGCAAAATGGGGCTTAAACTTAATGGACAAATCATTAATCGGCTAATCATAAACGGGCCTAAGCCCAATGGATCTAATCCTGACTGAGGGTACCGAATTATGGAAGCAGAACTTATAAATATGAATGACTTAATGGACCTCGTATCCAAGGACCGGCAAGAAGTTTGCTTTGTCTGTTTTTCTTGATATATGTTCGGTTCTTAGCATGTGTATGCCAAAGAATAAGGCGCTTAAAAAGTTGAACAAATCACCAACCTGAAAAATCGATTTAACACAAACATCATTTACCAATGACAAACAAAACGACTTACTTTCGTAGATATATATAGCTTACACATGGAGGCGAGCCACTGCATTCCATCATTCCTACACCAACAATGGACATCAGAGCTCCAAACCAAGTAGACGCAGGAACCACGGCTCCTAGCATACCATCAATTAACGGAACCACAATTACCTGGTTTGGTCAAACGGTCAAACCAATAATAATACACACCGTGTTTACTGAGAAACGGTTCAGTTTGAAAATTATGTCATGTGCTTCTTACGGTAAACATAGTGATAACGGATGCACGCCCGGCATCAGATGTCAGCAGTCCAAAAGCCTGCATGAGATAGCCTAGACTGGCCCACAAGCCCAACTCGAATCCTGAGTTGAGAGCTCGAACATCTCCCCGAGCTCTCCAAACAAATGGGAGAAATGGAATGGCTGCAATGGTAAATCTCACGGCGGAAAAAGCTGAAGGGTCGACAACTGTCTCGACCTCTTTCAACACTGGTATGTTGCTAGCTATAAAAGTTCAAATAAATTGCTTTACAGGCTTGAAGATGTTAAACTGAAAGTCAATGACCAGTGCTAGTTAACCAATAAGCAAGTGATTAAGAACAAGTAGTTTATCTATGCTGGTAAATCAAATATGGAATTCCCTCAACAATTTTTACATTTTCTTACACCAGAAGAGGCCAAACAATATACCAATAGTCAAAGAGGACTGATTTCAAAACAAAGAAGATAAGGTTCTTGAATGTAGTGGAGGTATGTGAAATCTGATCACTAGAAACTTAATCATACAATACAAGGCATCCTCATATATATATATACGGATGATCCTGAATCGACGTAACAGAAAAATATAACAGACTATATAAAACTAAGTGATGTAACTATATGCTCTAACAGTTCTAAATTCTAAGGCTCAAATTCATATAACAAACATAGCACAACCTGCACAGCGATTACATCCTCAAAAATATTGCTAGTCAATGAACATCACAGGAGTAAATAAAAATGAAAAATCTACATTATGCAGTTGCTAGTCCTATAGCCGATGAAGCTACTGAATCAGATTTCGAATGCAACAGATATATCATCTCTCCTAACACTCAACAATTCAACTATCAGCAAATTAAAAAAAAAAAAAACGCAGCAGAAGAATTAACTGATGCAAGTATATGCTCTTATCAGTTCTAAGGCTCTAGACTCTAGTTCATATTAAAAACATAGCACAAGCTACACATCTGTCACATCCTTATAAATAATGTGAGTCAATAAACATCACAAGAGTAAACTGAAATCTACAATAAGCAGTTGCTAATCCTATAGCCGATGAAGCTACCAAATCAGATCTCGACTCATTAAATTAGTAATTACAATTTACACTGATGCAACAGAAATATCATCTCACCTAACACTCTTACCAATTCAACTAAATTAACTGAAACCGAAACAAATTCATTACCTAGTGAATTAGATCTCGAGCCATTATATCAGTGATACAATTGACACCGATGCAACAGAACCTAATACTCTTACCAATTCAACTAACAACAAATGATAAATTGCACAAGAAAAATTAACTGAAACTGAAACGAATTCATTACCTACTGAATCAGATCTAGAGGAATTAAATCAGTAATACAATATACACTGATGTAACAGTAATATAATACTCATATCTCCTAATACTCTCAACAATACAACTATCAACACATAATAACAAATTGCACCGGAAAAATCAACTGAAACCGGAACGAATTCATCACCTACTGAATCAGATCTAGAGGCATTAAATCAGTAATACAATATACACCGGTGTAACAGTAATATAATATTCATATCTCCTAAGTCCTACTCTCTCAACAATACAACTATCAACACATAATAACAAATTGCACGAGAAATATCAACTGAAACTGGAACGAATTCGTTACCATAAAGTAAAGTAATGACGTTAAGCAAAAGGATTCCACGGACTTTCGTCGACGCAGAAACTAACTTCCGCCATAACGAACGCTTCGATAACACCGATTTGTAGTTCAGATTCTGTTTCTTCTTCAACGATTGCTCGTATTTACTTGTAGAAACTTCATTATCAGTGACGGAAGTTTCACGGATCTGAAGCTTGTTGTACACTTTCGTTCTAGCATTATTAGGTCTAACAATGCAACACGGCGGCGGTGAAGGATGTCGATTGTGAAGGAAGATGAAGCAGGTGAATGAAGATCGTTGTGTTTGAGTGAAGATGTAAGGATGAACGGATGAATTGAAGGATGAAGAAGGGATTATGGATGAATGTTTTGGTGATGAGTTATGCATTCGCCATCTCCATGGGGATGGAGCAGCCATGATCGAGAGGTGAGTTATGAGTGTGAAATGACAGTATTGTCCTTGGGGTTGATTGGATATTGAGGATAGGTAGGTAATATTTTATTATTTATACAAACAAGCATGATATTCATTCACTAGTATATAATAGTAAAATAAATTTGAGCATCGATCATGGGTTATCCAGTTATCCCTTTGTGTTAGTTTTCGTTTGTTTAATAAACGAGTGAATGCATATGAATTTTTTGTTGAGCGATTTATGAATTATTCATTAAAAGTTTTATTTATCTGTAGCGATATTTAGAGTAAATTACAAATTTTGTTCTTTATGTTTACACCAAATTGCGGGCGGTGTCCTTTACATTTAAAATTGACGGGTTTTGTACTTAATGTTTAAAAATCTTGCACGCTATGTCTTTTGAGCCTAACCCAGTTTATTTTTTTAGTTAAATAGGATCATGTGCATGTCACATGAGGGTAAATATGTCTTTTCCACTATCCTCTCCAATTTTCCCCCAAATTAGGGGGTGTTTGGCCTAGCTTTTTTTTTATCTAAGCTTATAGCTTTTTTAGCTTATTTTTACAAAATAAGTACTAATGGGTGTTTAGTTTAGCTTTTTAAGCTTATGCTTATTAGCTTATATAAGCTAATTCTAAGAAGCTTATGGGAACATGGTTATTTAGCTTATTTGTATAAGCTTATTTGAAGAAGATGGTTTTGTTAGAAAAAATAACCACTGTTTAGTATCCACTGATTAGAAACCACTGATCAGGTTGATAAACTACTGATCAGTTTGACTAACCACTGATGAACTTAACTACTGATCAGTTTAAGCACTGATCAGTCTAACCGCTGATCAACCACTATCTATTAGAAGCAGTGGCAAGTTGAAACAGAACCACTGATGAGAACAGCGGTTAGAGAAGATTGCAAATAGAAGTAAAAAGAAACAGTAAACGATTTAACCGGGCTTGTGTTTGACACAATTCCCTTAAACAGATTCGCCGTCTGTTCCCAGGGTACGCCGGTTCGAAACAGCAGCGAGCGCTGCCGGACTTGAACACTTGCCTGAAAAATAAACCGGAGAATGCTGCAGAGAGATCGAGAGAAGAGATTGTATTTCGGTGTGTCAAACTGTGTTGGTCTGCATTGGGTTTTATAGGCACAGATCATAACTGATTCTGGCCTCATCATTGCAGAGAATTAAAGCTAGTCGGTTTCAAAACTTATGCCTCATCATTGCAGAGAATTAACTCACATAATGGCTCAGCGGTTTCGAAACTGAAATGGTTCTCATTAAAACTGAAAATCATTTCAGTTAAAGACCCATTAAGACCAACCGTTTTAAAGACTAAAAAATAATTAGTCAGTCTCGAGTGCAAAAACTGTCTCCCGCGAGCCCGGGTTTTCGGAGCTGCATTCGTGTCCGCAGGACGTGCGGGCGTACACGAGTTCAACTAAATCCGGTTCCATTTTTTGCACCCCCCCCCTGCGTGCGCGCGGGTAGGACTTGTGGTAAAACATGTCATAAGACTTCAAAGGCTTCATTAAGGTTTCTCCTTATATATAGCCTATCTTTTCTCTCCCACACCGATGTGGGACAAAGTGAATTACCAACTTGAGACTTTCATTCACACTAAACTTCCAACAGGTTTTTTACTCATTTGCCCTCAAATGGTGGATTAACTCATTACACACAATGATATTATACCCCTTCCCATAATACAAAATAACTTAACAAACAACTAAAGATTAATTATCAACTTGTAGAATATAAGCTAATCCAAACACTTAAAAATAGCTTATCAAATGAAAGAAAATAAGCATAAACTACTTTAAAATATAAACATAAGCCAAAAAAAATAAAAGCTAGGCCAAACACCCCCTTAAAGAACCAAAACCCTAAATTCCCCTCTTACATGTACCAGTTGTCACCACCTACCATCAATTTACCAACAATAACATCATTGTCAAGTCTTAAACTGAAAATGAAATCCATAGACATTGTTACGTATTTTTGGTGTCCCACATACGCACGATGACCCTTGAAAAACAAAAAGAATGTTAAGTTAACCATAAGCCATGAACTTGTGGTAATAACTTGAATACAAACCTGCAATGCTTGGGCCATGTGTCCGTTGTAAGAAGGCAGGAAAGTATCACTAAATGAAAAAACATAGGGGTGCAAACGAGCCGAGCCGAGCCTGAGCTCGGCAGGCTCGAGCTCGAGCTCGATTAACTTATGAGAGCTCGGGTTCGAGCTTGGCTCGATTCGAGCTTTGTTTTCAAAGCTCGAGCTCGGCTCGGGCTCGGCTCGTTTATTATCTATTAATTAGTATATTAAATAAAAATAATATAAATAATAGACTTTTTAGGCTTGCGAGCTCGATAAGTAAAGCTCGGGCTTGGGCTCGTTTACTAAATAAGCTTATTTTTAGGTTCGAGGTCGGGTTGTATACAAGTTTAAATAAGCTCGGCTCGACTTGGCTCATTTACACTAAGGCTCGACGAGCCTAACGAGCTTCACATGTGAGGCTCGAGCTCGGGCTCGATAAACAAACGAGCTTTGTTTTGAGGCTCAAGCTCGACTCGAGCTCGATAAGGCTCGGCTCGTTTCGAGCTTTTTCTTGAGCCGATCTCGAGTAGCTCGCGAGCTGCTCGGCTCGTTTACACCCCTAAAAAAACATAGTCGATTGTTGTCAAGATAGTGGTTCTGTTCCTGTATGGACCAAGTTCCCCATCTCGAGCCAGCATATCTTTCGTCACCACATTTTCAAACTCTGTTTTCAATGGCAGAATGGCTCGATTACCCCCAAATGGCTCACCACCTGCAATGTACACTCGAGCATTTGCTGGTGCCCCTGATTCTTTAAGGAGTCTGCAGTTTTATTATGAATTTTTTTTAAGTATTTTGGGTCAAATATAGAGCACTTTTCAAGTCGAAAAAACGTGTGAAACTTGTACCTTGCTGCTTCTAAGACCATATGTAATGGGGCTTTATAAGGGCATGAAAGATTTTGATAATGCACTTACACCATTACTCATGGGCATTATAGGGGCATGAAGAGTGAGGGGCATTTCTATAATAATGCCCAAAGAGAAGAAAAATAATGGAAAGTAATAAATGAAATGGGCATTAACCATTTCTATAATAATGGAAAGTAATAAAATAAGAAAAATAATGGAAAGAGTGAGGGGCATTTTTAAAAGGGCATTATGATGATGATGTGGTGAAAAATGCCCCTTAGTGGGCATTAACCATTACCTATGGTCTAAGGCATTAAGAGGGCAATTTGAATTTGTAGCAAGAAATTCGGGGCCAAACTCAGTGACAACTGGTACAGAGGGAAATGATTTAGGGTTTGCATTCTTTATTTTGGGGAAAAAATGGAGAGGGTAGTGGAAAAGACAAATTTACCCTCATGTGACATGCACATGATCATATTTAACCAAAAAAATAAATTGGGTTAGGCTCAAAGGACATAGCGTGCAAGATTTTAAAACATTAAGTACAAAACCCGTCAATTTTAAAGGTAAAAGACACCGCCTGCAATTTGGTGTAAACATAAAAGACAAAACTTGTAATTTACTCCGATATTTATAATTGCTTTTTCATTCTTAGATAAATTAAAAACACGTGTTCTAAAATTTTAAGTACTTTTTAGAAACCTTTCACATCTTATTCCCACAACTAAAGAGGTGTGGGTACGATACAGAAGAAAACACAAACACTAGTAATCACATAACATGATAATTTCTTTTTACATTTAAAAAGGGGGTAATTACATTTTTCGTCGTTTATGTTTATACCAAATTGCAATTGATGTCCTTTACCATTCGAAATTACAAAAATCATCCTTTACGTTTTAAAAACCTTGCATCGTATGTCATTTGACCCTAACTCAGTTAAAATTTCCAATTAAATCCACTTAGGGTGCATTGCACATTAGGGTAAATTCGTCTTTTAACTCTCTTCGAGACTATTTATGTAATTAACTAAAAGTTTTGAACCAAGATTAAAATAAATACGTTTTACTCTTTAACCCTCTTCGAGACTATTTATGTAATTAACTTCTTCATTGTCTGTCATCGTTGGCGATACTTGAAAGTTGAGAGATTTAAGCGATTTTGCGTTTTAGAGAGCGTTTAAGAGTTAAAGAGGTGGTGTAATCAAACCTAAACCTTCAATACTTATTTATACCCGAGTGAGACGGTTAACATGGTTTAAAAAATCCCGGTTTGAAATGGTTTCAAACGGCTATATTACCATAAGAAACCGGTTCCAACTGTAAAAAAAACTTCTTTTTAAAAAATACTCGGTTTTTGGGTAGGAATCATAGCCGACTTGACCCTAACAAGTTATATCGGATACCCATCTATACATCTAGAACCCGAGTTCTGATTCCTACCCGGTTCTTTGGAAAACTAGGTTCCGTTTATACCCGATAAGGCCTTACCTGGTTTTTACTCGGGTCCGGTTCTGAGCCAATACCTAACTTTGTTCATTGGTTAAAGAAAATGGGTCTGGTATTAGCCCACATGCTTAGTACATGTGGGCTAGAACATGAACCCAATAGGTTTGGTATTAAGCTCAAAGCAAGTCTATCTAATATTAGTTTTCATTTTTTTAAAAAAAAAACCGTAATCCTTGGATTAGTTAACTCTTTAAATGGAAATTTCATCAAAATAGAAGGTAAACGGGCAAAAAGTTGTGTCGCTACCCCTTTTTGAATAGCAAAATAATGTTTTTAAAAAACTACATTCATAGATCTCGAGGTCATAACATTACTGTGCATGACCCTTTGGACTCGACTAATTAGGTCTATAGCCTATAATGCGAAGAAACCATAAGTATTAAAAGCAAATGGGATATACACATGTTGGTTGTGAAGGTACGTTTTCTCGTGTTTGGTCACTTTGCCCTAAGCAACTTTTAAAGCAACCTAACCCACTGTAAAAGCACTACCCCCAAGCTCACAAGAGGAGAAACCCTTGTTAGATCCACACACACACACATGTTTTCCTCCTATCCATCCAAAGACCAAAATGTCGGCTGGTCTGAGGGTAGATCTTCCTTCCAATGGGTTAGTTAAAAACTCACTGATGCCTCTTTCTTAGCAGAAATCCTAGCATACCTGAATATGTCGAAAATGGCATCCCTAACAAAATCATGTCGGTACTTGAACCAAGGAGCTCTCTACAATGCAATGTATGCTCCCCAAATGAGTCCAAACACTCCTTATGACAAACAAAGCATAGCTCATCAACCGGAAATAAAGGAATCATGAGATGATACTTAAGAATAGTATGGTACTCCATTGCTTATATTTGTTACATTTGTAGATAAAAAAACAATTTATATTCCTTATATTTTGTGAGTTATATTTATGTCACTAGTACAAAACCATTTTGTTTTGGTGTCGAATTCAATTTTTGGTGGTGTTTTAGAATACAAAGCACCAAATGACAAAGATTATCACACTAATAAATAAACACGCCACAAAAAAAAAAAAGATTACAAAGCACCATTAAATTCTTAGAAGTTATACAGCACCATTAAATTGATTTTTTGAGGATGAAGTTGTTGATATCACCAATTGATTTTTTGATGATGAAGTTGTTAATAGCACCATTAAATTGATTTTTTGAGGGTGAAGTTGTTAATAGCACCAACAAAGTGAACCAATCAAAACATTTTGTTAGGCATCACATGGATCATATTCCCACGGTTTTCAATTGCTCTCATCCTATTCAATCAATGGATCCAAATAAGCCTCCAAAAACACAACATTTATACCCACATATATACAGACACAATGTTAAAATCAAAATCTTTTTTAGAGAGAGAAAAATGTTAAGGAGGAGCAAAGCATCACCGGAAAGTTTTCCGAAACGGCTTACACAGTATCAAGAAACCAGCGATGTGGCGTAAATCGTATCCATGGCCTTATCTACGAAGAGACACGAGATTTTTGAAGATCTTTCTTGATGATTTTATGCGTGATGCCATCAAATACACCGAAAATACTCGCCGGAAAACTATTACGGCGACGGACGTCATTTATGCTTTGAAGTGCCAAGGATGTACAATTATACACTATGTTGATTTGGTTGGATTGTATGTGTTTAAATTGTTATTTTAGGAAATGGCTTTATAGAAATCATGTTTGTATCTCATTCTTTGTAGCTTCTCATGAACAAGATTTTATACATTTTTTGTTTGTATAGTTTTTTTGTTTTATTTGCCTTTGTATTAGATCTTGGATGTTTTATGAATAAAATAAAACTAAAAAAAATTTGTTCAAATAATGTATATTTTTACGAAGTAGCTCATAATAGAAAATCCATCGCCAATAACCTTTTTATATTTTATTTTTTAAAAATATAAAGATAACCAAGTGAACCAATCAAAATAGTGTCAAAAATTTATGATATTCTAGTAGTGGATTAAATGGTGGTAAATACATATTGATACGTGTTAGAGTCTTATGGTTTCTATCATTGATTTTTTGGTGGTGTGTTTAGAGATTTAATGATGGACTAATTTGGTTTCTATCATTGATTTTTTGGTGATGTTTAGAGATTTAATTGTGGACCGATTTGGTTTCTATTATTGATTTTGTGATGGTGTTTAGGGATTTAATGGTGTTCTTATTGAGCAGCACCAACAAATCCCATTATTTGGTGGTATATTTGTTGGTGCTCTCTCAAAAAGCTCTTAAAGAGGCATAAATCCTAGCACCAAACTGCTTTTGTACTAGTGTGTGTAGAATATAAATGTGTAACTCTAAACACCATGAATGTGTAAAATATTTATCGTGTGTTGATATTTTATGTTTTTCACAATTTATATTCATTATATTTTGTGAGTTATATTGGTGTGTAGAATAGAAATGTGTAATTGTAAACACCATGAACGTGTAAAAGATTTATCGTGTGTTGATATTTTAAGTTGTTTACAAGTTAGATGCTTCGAAGTCGGTAGATGCACTATGCAACTAAAGTTGAATATTCAAGTTTCACTCATTCAAAAAAGTTGAGACATTCAAGTCTCACTCATTCAAAAGTTCCAAAAGTAAAGGGTCGGATCTTCCGTGAATAAGCAGAAAGTTAAACTTGGTAACAGATTGTATTGCAATTGTATTGTGATTATGTTACAGTGAGAATAACAAATAATATATAGACTAATTCTAGGGCCGGCTAGAACTAAATAATAGGGCCACATATATATCTTAATATTTACTAAAGCTATCGACTAATATTCCCCTGCAAGCTAAGGCCGGGTGACGACCTGTAGCTTGGATCTTAAGATATCAAAACGATGTACTGGTAGTGGCTTTGTAAACACATCAGCAATCTGATCGGTGGTAGATATGAATTGAACCGATAGCCTCTTTGCAGCGACCTTCTCTCTGACAAAATGAAAATCAACTTCCACATGCTTTGTGCGGGCATGAAACACAGGATTCGCTGACAAGTGTGTTGCTCCAAGATTATCACACCATAGAACAGGTGTTGTGGCCATACGAACACGCAATTCTTGTAAGAGAGCTTCAAGCCATGTGAGTTCAGCAAGAGTGTTTGCCAGGGCTTTATATTCGGATTCTGTTGAGGACCGAGATACAGTCTTTTGTTTCTTTGTTGACCACGAAACAAGGTTTGAACCAAGGTAGATTGCACAGCCCCCCGTGGATCGACGGTCATCAGGACATCCAGCCCAATCCGTATCAGAATAGGCATTAAGAACGGGAGAATACGCATCAGTGTAGGCCTGTAGAGTCGAGCTGGAATTCTGTTTAAGTAGAAGACCATAGTCAACAGTACCCTGTAAATATCGGAGAATTCGTTTGACGGCCGACCAGTGATCTTCGGTGGGAGAATGCATGAACTGGCACACTTTGTTAACCGCATAAGCGATGTCCGGACGTGAGAGTGTGGCATATTGAAGTGCGCCAACAATCTGACGATATTTGACCGGATTCTCAAACGGAGGACTGTCACCAAGAGCCAAAGTGGCACTCGTGGCCATTGGTGTAGGCACCGGGCGAGCTTGTGAGAGACCCGTTTTGTGGATGGTCTCCAAAATGTATTTCTTTTGAGAGAGGAGAAGATCAGAACCGCAAGGAGCCACCTCGATCCCAAGAAAGTAGGACAGAGTACCCATGTCTTGCAGAGCAAATGTTTTGCTCAAGCTATGAATAATGTTATCAATGGCCTGAGGATTATTACCTGTGAGAATGATGTCATCTACATAAACCAACAAGTAGAGAAGAGTACCACCAGAGGCATAGATGAACAAAGAAGGGTCAGTTTTGGACCCCTGAAAACCCAAGGAATGTAGGGCTGTAGAAAGCCTGTGAAACCAAGCTCGCGAGGCCTGCTTGAGCCCATAGAGGGACTTATGAAGGAGGCAGACATAGTCAGGCTTCTGTGGATCAGAGAAGCCAGAAGGTTGCCTCAAATAAACGGTTTCATTCAAATCCCCATGTAAAAAGGCATTTTGTATATCCAACTGTCGTAGAGGCCATTGTTGAGAGACGACAAGGGAAAGCACAACCCTAACCGTTGTGAATTTGACAACAGGACTGAAAGTTTCATGATAGTCGATACCGGGTTGTTGATTGAACCCCTTGGCAACTAACCGAGCCTTGTATTGTGTGATAGCACATGTTTTGTCTCGTTTGAGTCTGTAAACCCACTTACAATCAACCACGTTGGCATCCGTGACAGGTGGTACAAGAGACCAAGTTCCATTTCGAAGCAAGGCAGCATACTCCTCAGTCATGGCATTCCGCCAACGAGGATCTTTGTTGGCAATGGCAAAGGAAGTGGGCTCGATTTCAGGTGAAGTAGAGGCATGAAAAGCAGATGGATTGTATGGAACCCGCTGTTTCGGATTAGGGCGAAGGTTAGAGGGTCGAGGGCGGGGTTGTGGAGTAGGGTCCGGTTGAGCCGGTTGTGTAGGTGAAGAGGGAAGTGCTTGGGCTGATTGTTGGAGTAGGCTGGGAACAGGAGACGAGGCGGGTATGGGATGGTCCGGTGAGGTGGGTGATACCGGAGGTGTAGGTGAAGTAGGCTGAGGTGTAGGTAAAGGTGATGGCTTATCACTAGCCGACGGTTCTGTGACCGGATCAATAGAGGGTGAAGGCGGGGTGGGGTAGGTGGATATATAAGGATTGGGTTGAGAAGTGGTAGGAGAATCGGGAGTGGATGGTGAGGTTTGACATGGAAAGCAGCACTCATTGAAGCGCACATGGCGGGCAATGTAGATACGATCAGATGAGGGATCAAGGCACCTATAGCCATAATGTGATGGACTATAGCCAAGAAAAATACAAGGTGAGGACCGAAAGTCCATTTTGTGCTTGTTATATGGTCGGAGGTGGGGATAACATTGACACCCGAACACGCGCAAAAAAGAGAAGTCAGGTTTGCGTTTAAAGAGGTGTTCAAAAGGTGAGAGGCGATCATTGTGCCGAGAGGGCATGCGGTTAATAAGATAAACGGCGGTGTCAAATGCAAAGTGCCAAAAACGTAAGGGGACACCAGATTGAGCAAGAAGAGTGAGGCCAGTTTCAACCACATGTCGGTGTCGTCGTTCGACAAGGCCGTTCTGTTCACTTGTGTGTGGACACGAGAGGCGGTGTAAGATGCCAATTGAGGAAAAGAAACGAGATAGATTCCGAAATTCACCCCCCCCAATCAGTTTGAACAGATTTAAGTTTGGTGTTAAATTGCCTCTCAGCTACAAGAACAAACTGTTTGAAAACTTCATATACATCAGATTTGTGTTTCAATGGAAAGAACCACATGTAACGGGAAAAATCATCAACACACAACAGAAAGTAATTGTAACCATCAGAAGAGGTAACAGGGGCAGGACCCCACACATCACAAAACAAAAGATCCAAGACATGAGTACTTTTAAAATTAGATGATGACAAATGAAGTTTGGATGATTTCCCAATGTGACAAGAATTACAAAAGGAATCAGAATGTTTATTTAAAACAGGAAGACAATAAGTAGATAGCATGGTCTTCAAAAGTTGTGGATGAGGATGACCAAGCCGTTGATGCCAGATGTTGGAGGAAGCACGAACAGCAGTGAAGGCAACTCTGGGAACTGACTGAATTTGAGGAAGACGGATGGAGTAGAGCCCATGTTCACTTGGACCCGTGAGGAGGGTAGTGCGTGTAAGCGTGTCCTTCACAGCAAAAAAGGTAGAGTGAAATTCAAAGAAAACTTGATTATCATGGCAAAATTTTTGAACTGAAAGTAAATTTTGTTTGATTTGTGGAACATGAAGAATATTAGAAAGATTGAAAGATTTAGATGGTGAGTGAAAGGTGGTGGAACCAATGTGTAAGATGGGTAGCCTTTACCATTACCAACATGTAGAAAATCCTCACCATAGTAGGGTTCTTGATTGTTGAAGGTAGATGTGTCCTGAGCAACGTGACTATTAGAGCCGGTGTCGGGTAGCCACGTGGTGGATGTTGAAGGGCGAAAATCAGCATAGTTGGCAGATAGCTGCGATGATCTTGGTCGGATGGTGGCAGGGTCCCGGTTGGGGCATTGAGAGGGAACATGCCCTATGCCACAACGATTACAAGTTCCGTACACTGTATTTTGGTTGGATGCCCAACTGAATTGGTTGCGAGTGCCCCCAGAAGATTGATTGTTGAAAGATCCTCGTCCACGGCGGTTGTTGTTGAACCAACGACCACGAGAATTTTGGGAACGAGAAGCAAAGAACGCCTGATTTGCAGGGGTATTTGGCTGTAAATTGAAACCAAGCTGAGTGGCTAATTGTTGGAGAGCCTGAAGAGCATCTGTCTGCTGTCCAGCAATAACAGAAGTTGCGGAAAGTGCCGGTTGGGGGCTGGTCACAGCCGTGAAAGCCTGAGCAGTTGGGATAGCAGGAAGAGACTTTTTGATAATGTACTCATAATCATGAACAAGTCCAAGAATCTCATTGAATTGAACCGGAGGTATACAGCCAAGAAGGGAGGGCTTCAGTCCATTGTATTCTTCACGAAGCCCGGAGATAACAACCATCACAACATCTTTAGGTTTCATTAGCTCATTGATATTGGCAAGTGCATCGGCATATTCTTGCGCCCTTGTGAGGTACGCAGATGGAGTTTCATCACCTTTCATCTCTATCTTGAGTAGTTGTGCCTTCAAAGTGTATTCTCTTGATGCAGAGTGGGGTGCGTACGCACGTTCAAGAGATAACCATAGATCTCGAGACCCTGAACGTGAGAAAAGGCTGCCTCAGATATGGTTGATATAAGGATCATCCGGACGTGTGCGTCATTGTTTATCCATATCGGATAGTTTGGATTAGCAGCAGGTTCGGCTGGGGTTGTACTTTTATCAGAGGATGCAGCAGCAGCAGGAATGGTTGGCGATGGGCAGGGGATTGTACCATCGATGTAGCCGATGAGATTGTTTGTAACCAGAAACGGCTAGATCATTGTTTTCCAGAAACCGTAATTAGTAGGGGATAGGGTAAAGGCAAACTTGTGTGAGTTGTGTGATGTTTTCTCTGTTGTAGTAAAGGCTGCGATCATGGCCATGATTGTCGAAGACAGAAACAGCAGAAAGGAGACTGATCGGCAGAGAAAAAAAAGGAAGAAGAAGGATCGGAACAAGGCTGTAGCCTGCTAGGGTTTGTGACGGCAGAGATGAAGCTCTGAACTTGGTATCAGATTGTATTGCAATTGTATTGTGATTATGTTACAGTGAGAATAACAAATAATATATAGACTAATTCTAGGGCCGGCTAGAACTAAATAATAGGGCCACATATATATCTTAATATTTACTAAAGCTATCGACTAATAAGAACAATCTATTAACCAAGTAATTTGTTCAGCTGACCCTATGTACGCTTACCACTTCAATCAAGAGCGAACAACAATACTGAAGACTTTTATGCAACTATAGATCGTGTAATTTTTATAATGTATTCTTAATGTCCTCCCTTATTGTAGTTGTTTATGAATTTTTAGTAAAGATATGGGTTCTTACATAATCACATTTAATATTTAACAAAATATTAATATTTTGTTAGACGTGTAGTGAAAGCGCCAATGCCTCCACCTCAGCAGCTTCTTTAGTTAAACACCATTACGCCTAGTCAAAGGAGGGCACTGAGGGCTCTAACCACCAAACCAATGGCGGGCGTTAAAGAGAAAACAGGTGGTGTCCACTACACACCAACCAACCATATCTTTTTTTCTTTTAGTTAAATCACTACACTTAGTTATTGTGTCTTTGCCTACGTGGCAATAGTTATTGCGTTTTTTTAATTATTCCACTATACATGTTCTTAGTGCTAGTGAAAGTATGACACCACCTCATAAAAACATTTTGTTTCATTACTTGGTCTATTGGAGGAATGACTTGCTTCTTCATTGGTCTCTCCTCCTTAGGCATGTCTCTTTCCATACTTGATCTTCTTTGCTCCCTCTTTTTGTGCAATTCCCTCTCAAGTCCTTTTGATGTGTGATCTTCTTTGCTCGCTCTTTTGTGCAATTCCCTCTCGGGTCCTATGTACGATTTAAGAGTTTGTCTATAGTGCTCCTTATTAATAATTTAAGGGGTCAAGTTATTCTACAAAAGCTTTTAATTGTAAGAAGTGTAAGAAGGATTTATAGAGTGACAAGTGTCCAATAACCTAAAACTAAACCCCCTACATCACTACCAAAAACCTAAACACCCACCCCCACCCCACCCCACCACCACCCAAAAACCTAACCCCCCCACCACCAAAGAACCTAACCCCCCCCCCCCCCGGCGAAAAAAAAAAACAAAAAAAAAACTATACCTCACCAAAAAACCCCCAAAAAACCTAACCCCCACCCCACCCCACCCCCCAAAAACCTAAAAAAACCTAACCCCCCCACCCCCCAAAAACCTAAAAAAACCTAACCCCCCCCCCCCAAAAAAAAAAAAAAAAAAAAAACCTAAAAAAAATCTAAAAAAAAACTAAACACCCACCCCCCACCCCCACCCAAAAACCTAAACCCCCACCCCCTCGGCTAAAAAAAAAAAATTTTTTTTTTTTTTAGGGTGGGTGATGTGGGGGGTGGGGGTGGGGGTTTAGGTTTTTGGTGGTGGTGGATGTTTAAGGTTTTTTTTTTGTAGTGGGGTTTTTTTGTGTAGTGGGTTTAGTTTTAGGTTACTAGACACTTGTCACTCTATAAATCCTTCTTACACTTCTTACAATTAGGATCCTTTGTATTTGATCCTAATCCATAATTTAAGAGCAAATCAAAGAAAACAAGATCAAACAAGATCATGCAGGTTTCTCAACAAACCAGGGGCAGAAATAACCGCCTAACCAATAATTAGACTATGTTATTACTAAGGTGGGCCCGTGGGCTCACATTAAGAATAATATAGTGAGCCCACGACCAACCTTAGCTTTCTAGGGTTTCTTATATTCTCTATATTGATGTGAGCCCATGGGCCCACTCACGCTAATAACAATATAGTCTAATACAGAACAGGAAAGACTGGACCACGACTTCGGACCAAACATGACCTGAGCAATTGGCTCCAGATCATCTTACGGCCCAGGTCGACAACACTTGGCTAGTTGGCTACATATCAAGTCAACAGGCATTAAACTGTAACTGCGTTTCCAAATCAAAACCCAAGAATCAAATCAATAGCGATTAGCAAATACCAAAACCGGCTAATAACCCAGAAAAGGTACAACAATTGAATCTCTCCCACATGAGAGTCATTTGATACAATTAGTTAATGATTACCACTGGATGGGAACAAACAACAATATGATAGATATTTTGACAAATAATATACACTTATATACATGCACATGTTTTTAACATATATCACCTCTACATGCTCTTTGCTGGCTCTAAGAAGACCAGGTATTTTTTGCTGGTGGTGCGGATGAGGTGTTCAACCATATTTTCAAGGGGTGCGGCCGGTTTTTTGCCTAAAATATACACTAAAATTTTTTTCACGGGGTGCGGCCGCCCACCTTGGCCAAAGGGTGGGTCCGCCAATGGCTCTAAGTTATAAGACCGGGAGACGCATTACATATTCTAGTCGCAATATTCACCTATATTCTGCATATTGGTTAAACCTACATTCTACTCTACAACATTATATATATTTGGGATATCATTACTTCTTTAATAAATCAGAGACATCTTTTCTAGAACTGACTGGAACCGGTGAAGCAGATAGCCCGCTTTGTCTATCTGGCATAAGAGTGACGCCATCTTTTGTATTGGAACTGTCATGTTTTACAGATGAACTGGGAGAAGATGCCCCGATTATCTGCACCGTTAAACTTCCACCTGCAGAGATCATTCGACAGTTTTTAATAATTTTTTTTTCTTTTTACTGTTTTGCTTCAAAAACAAGAAGATAAACACAAAAATATGTGGTGACCTAGAACAAGAGCAGCACCAAACCATCCAGGTAGGCCCCATCTTTCACCAAGGAGAAACCATGCAAAACCAGCTCCCCAAATTGGCTCCAACCCGTATATTATCGCGGTTTCTGTGGCTGATATATCGCGCATTGCTGTCATCTGTTTATATAATGCATGAAAATTTGAAAAGTGCTTCATCAAGGTCGAACTCTTCTTCAATGACTTGGGGTGTATGAAATATATTTCTTTTAAATGTTGCATATATGGAATCATATGCAAGACATTAGCCCACAAGTAACAAAAGTATTATCAGAAGTTAAGTTTGAGCCAAAAGTAGGGCTGTCCAAAAAGCTCGCGGCTCGGAGTTCACTCGAAGCTCGCTCGGATTTAGCTCGGAAAAAGCTCGCTCGATATGACTCGGTTTGAAAGTGAGTCGAGCCGGCTCGGCTCGGTTAGAAAGTGCCAAATTGGCTCGGTTTGACTCGTAGCTCGACTTGGCTTAGCTCGAATTATTTTACTTATAATATATTTTAGGGGAAGGTTCAAATGAAAACCACTAGTTATTGTGAAAACTAGAAAACTAACTAAAACCCACTAAAAAGGAGGGGGGGAAGACTTTTAATGAAGGAGGGGTAAAATTGGAAAAAAATATATAACTTTTCAAACATTTCCCATTTCTCCATACGTTATCATTTTAAAACAAAAATGGCACCATAAGATCACAAATTTTCTTATCTTTCATTCAAGTATATTCGAGCATATTTTTTATGACATAAAAAAAGATTTATGGCGTCGTCTTGTTTTCAATACTATTATTATAGTAGTGCACATGTGCAATATAACATGTACTACAATGTGCATTACATGCTTAAAATTAGCTTTTTGATTCTAGTTTAGCTTTTAGGGTTAGTTTTTTTGGAGGTTTAGGATTAGGATTAGGTTTTTGGGTGTGGGGGGGAGGGGGGTTTAGGTTTTTGGGGGGTGGGGGTGGGGGGGTTAGGTTTTTTTCGGGTTTATGTTTACGGTTTAGTTTTAGGTTTTCGGGAGGGTGGGGGTGGGGGGGTTTAGGTTTTTTTTTTTTTTTTGGGGGGGGGGGTGGGTTAAGTGGTTTAGGCTTTCCGTATTAGTGCACATGTGCAGTACAACCAAAAAAAAATTTTTTTTTTTTTGAAATTTTTTTTCCATATATAAAAAGTAGCGATTTTTCTAAAAAAAAAAAAAAAAAAAAAATTTGTATGTTTTTTAGGTTTTTTTAGGCTTTTTTAGTTAGTTTTCGAGTTTTCACAATAAAAGTGGTTTTCATTTGAACCATCCCCATATATTTTATTCTTATATACATATAATATATTACAAAAACATGAATATCTATAACATATTTAAAGGTTGATTGTTATGCTAATGAACAAATATTGTATTTACTTGAAATATAAAACTTATTTTGCGTTGTTGAACGTGATTTTGGCTTGTAATGTGTTAGGTTGAACTTATTTTGAATATGTTATTTTGAAGTATTGAATAATATTTTCGAATACTGAATTTTGGGAGCTATGTATTAATTTTATTTTTAAAATCGAGCCAAACCAAGCCTAGCCGAGCCAGCTCGGTTTAAAACCAAGCCGAGCCCGAGCTTAGATTTTCAGCTCGGTTTCAAATCCGAGCCGAGCCGAGCCAGCTTGCCCTAGCTCGGCTCGGCTCATGAACAACCCTAGCCAAAAGCCATACAGATTTGAACAGAATCGTTACTTATTAAACGAGATCATGTAATGAAAAAGAGTAAAATGCCATTTTCGTCCCTGAGGTTTGGCTAGTTTTGCGACTTTCGTCCAAAGCTTTGTTTCTCCTCATCTGGATCCAAAAGGTTTGAAATCTTGCCATTTTAATCCGGCTCGTTAACTCCAACCCTTTTCTCCGTTAAGTCAGGGGTGTTTCCGTCTTTTTTGTTAACTTAAAGAGCAAATCGGTCTTTTTCAGGGGTATTCAGTCTTTTTACATAAAATGAAAAAGACCAAGTTGCCCTTTAAGTTAGCAAAAAGACGAAAACACATCTAACTTAATGGAGAAAAATGAATGGAGTTAATGAGCCAGATGAAAATGACAAGATTTCAAACCTTTTGGATCCAGATGTGGAAAAACAAACCTTTGGACGAAAATCGCAAAACAGGCCAAACCTCATGGACGAAAATGGCATTTTACTCCAAAAACTATTAAGGTTTGAACAGAATCATTACTTATCACCTAGAATCTAGATCATGTAATAGAAAATAATGCATGCAAATGTATAACATCATACCTCTATCCACAAGCATGTACCAGTAGAAAAGACACCAGTATATAAAGCTGGTATCCAAGGGAACTCCACAATCCAGTTCATAAACATTTCCCATGTCCAAGATGATGGATGATACTCTAGGTTACCATCAATCACACCTCCAATCAAATACCAAACAATAGATGATAAAGCAACAACACACACCTGTGTATTAGTCAAGGTTGTAACATTGTCATTATAAGAAACTAGGAATAAAGAAATGATTAGAATAGAATGCCATTTTTGTCCCTGAGGTTTGGCAAGTTTTGCGACTTTCGTCCAAAGGTTTGTTTTTCTGCATCTAGATCTAAAAGGTTTGAAATCTTGCCATTTTCATCCGACTCGCTAACTCCATCCATTTTTTTCCGTTAAATGAGGGGCATTTCCGACTTTTTAGACATTTTTTATTAAAATAAAAAACACTAAGAAATAAAGATCCACCTCTATTTACTTTCTCCCCATCTAAACCCTTTAATCATCACAAAAAATGTCTAAAAGGACGAAAATACCCATGACTTAACGTTAAAAAATGGATGGAGTTAACGAGTCGGATGAAAATGGCAAGATTTCAAACCTTTTGGATCCATATGTAGAAAAACAAACCTTTGGACCTCAGGTACTTAAAATGGCATTTTACTCGTATGATTATGAAAAACCTTTTCTTGATATTCACTACATTGTGGAAGCAGAACATATGAATGAATTAACTGACCTCATATCCAAGAACTGGCAAGAAGTTATCTTTGTGTGTTTTCCTTGATATATGCTCGGTTCTTAGCATGTGTATGCCGAAGAATAAGGCGCTTAGAAAGTTAAACAAATCACCAACCTGAAAGATTTAACATAAGCGTCATTTACCGGTCATGGATGTTTTGTGCTTGAAGATAATCCTTACACATGGAGGTGAGCCACTGCATTCCAGCATTCCAACCCCAATAATGGACATAAGGGCTCCAAACCAAGTTCGAGCAGGAATCACTGCTCCTAGCATACCATCAATCAATGGAACCACAATTACCTAAAATAAAAACACCTCCTTTTAAAATGCATTTGGTTTAATTTACAAATTATATCAAGTGTTTCTTACGGTAAACATAGAAATAAAGGATGCACGCCCGGCATCAGAAGTCAGCAGTCCAAAAGCCTGCATGATATAGCCTAAACTGACCCAAAAGCCCAACTCAAGTCCTGAATTGCGTATTTGAACATCGCCCCAAGCTCTCCAAGCAAACGGGAGAAACGGAATGGCAGTGACAGTAAATCTCACAACAGTGAAAGCTGCGGGGTCCATGACTGCTTCAACCTCTTTTAACACTGGTATGTCACTAGCTACAACAATTAAAACAAATTATTTTCTTAAAGATATTCTGCTGAACTTCCTTTTCATCACCAAACATGAAACATACAGAAGTTTATATGCAGACATTTGTAACGGTTTAGACCACATTGCATCCAATTATCAATAAATTTAGGGGAAAACTACAGAATCTTATAGTTTCAGTCTAATATTGTTAGGAGATATTAGTTAGGGTTTATTGTAATAATCTCTACCATAGTTAAAAGATGATTTGCTTATGTTTCCTTTGCAATTATCCTCATTGTGTTTTAATCAGGTTTCATTTGTAATTATCTTCCTTATACACCTGTATACAGTGAATTATGAATTAATAATACATAATTCTTCACATGGTTTTTCATTGTGCTAGATCTATTCTACAGGAGCCAGAAGAATGTGATGTGTGCCTTATTCGGTCAACCCATGAAGTACCCACGAAGTCCATGCATCTGCATTTTAATTAGTTTGTTTCCTTTATGTTGCATGTTTTTAGTTATGGTAGTGGTGTTAGTGGTAGTATTGGTAATTTATTTTTAGGGCTATATAAAGCCATTTATGTTTCTAAGTTATTATGATGAATGAATATGAATTAAGTCTTTTCCAATAATCTTCAAGTTCTCTCAAGTTTCTTATCTAATTTCTTTGGATCAATTGGTTAACGATTCGGTTCATATCAATTGGTATCAGAGCCGCCGTGATCCCCCTTCGGAGTTCGGACCTATGGCTGCTCAAAATCTATCCAAACCCGAGTTCCGTCAATGGAGAGAATCCTTTGCAAGACTCGAGACCCGGTTTGAAACCGTATTCGCTGAGATCCGATCAACCCGAACCGTGTTCTAATCCCACCACACCCCTCGATCTCCACCACCCATTTCTGCTACCGCCCCACCAGCCGTGTCACCCGCTCGCGCCACACTACCACAAATTGTTGCCTACCCACCACCAAAAACCAAACCAGCCCTCAAACTACCACCTTCACTCGTTGTTTTTGTGACCACCAAACCAACACCATCTTCACCTTCGAACCTACAGATTACACCGGCCACAATTTCGGCTCGTGTCTTCAGCACTCCGCCATGCCAACAACACAACCGAAACTCGCAAAAGGGCAATGGAACATCGAGAGAAGACGTAGCCGACGAACGCGAGTGGCACCCAACTTGGCGCTCCGTTGTGACTGCTCCGAATGATACAGTACGAGTCGAGTGGCGTCCGCCGTGGTTTACACCAGGGGCGAAATATTGTGGATGCCCGGGGGTGCACCCGCCCACCCCAATATTTCGGTTAGAAGTGTATAAGTTTCGATTTTTCGTCCGAAAATTTTAAAATTATATAGATCGCCCCCCCTAATTATTTTTCCTAAATTGTATATCCTAAATATTTATAAACTTTGTATATAAATGATGGGTAGTTTGGTAGATATACACTTTGTTTTATTTGGAACTATTATTATTTGACCCGATTTGAATCGAATAACCAACCCAACCCCACCCGAAACATAAGGATAGGAAAAAAAATTTGGGTCCCATCACTTTACGCCCCCTCGAAACTTTTGGTTAAGCTCCGCCACTGGTTTACACCAAGTCGTATCCGGATTTTCGACTTGCGGACAAGTCGAGTTCAAGTGGGATGGATTGATGTGTGCCTTATTCGGTCAACCCATGAAGTACCCACGAAGTCCATGCATCTGCATTTTAATTAGTTTGTTTCCTTTATGTTGCGTGTTTTTAGTTATGGTAGTGGTGTTAGTGGTAGTATTGGTTTTTTAATTTTAGGGCTATATAAAGCCATTTATGTTTCTAAGTTATTATGATGAATGAATATGAATTAAGTGTTTTCCAAAAATCTTCAAGTTCTCTTAAGTTTCTTATCTAATTTCTTTGGATCAATTGGTTAACGATTCGGTTCATATCAGAATGCCTCTTGTTGTCGAAAACACGTTAAACAAAAACACATCGCAATTCAACAAAACTAAAGGCATTAAACTAGCAATTACACAATTCAATTACTAATTTACTATTACTATTATCTATCAATTGATGTTGCAATTACACCGTTTCAATCAGTCTATTATCTATCAATTGAAGTCAAACACACATTAGAACAAAATACATCACAATTCAACAGAACTTACCGCATTAAATTAGCAATTACACCAATTCAATCAATCTATTATTGATCAATTCATGTCAAAAACACATTAGAACAAAATACATCACAATTCAACAAATTCTAAGGCATTAAACTAGCAATTACACCAATTCAATCAGTCTACTATCTATCAGTTGATGTCAAAAACACATTATAACAAAATACATCGCAATTCAACAAAACTTCAGGCATTAAACTAGCAATTACACCGTTTCAATCAGTCTATTATCTATCAATTGAAGTCAAACACACATTAGAACAAAATACATCACAATTCAACAGAACTTACCGCATTAAATTAGCAATTACATCGATTCAATCAATCGATTATCGATCAATTCATGTCAAAAACACATTAGAACAAAATACATCACAATTCAACAAATTCTAAGGCATTAAACTAGCAATCACACCGATTCAATAACTAATATGTATCGCAATACTGTTGAGTAATCGAAATCGAGAATGAAATTCAGATCTACCGTAAACGAGAGTAATAACATTCAGCAACAGAATACTCCGAACTTTCGCCGACGCAAAAAAAATCCGTCGCCACAACGTCCGTCTTCCAAACAACGATTTGTAGCTCAGATTCGGTCTCTTCTTCATCGATTTCTCTTCTCTACTTACAACAACATCATCAGAGACTGAAACTGTTCCGATCGTAAGGTTTTTATCGAGTTTTCTGAGTCTCGTTTTCTCGTTATTAGGTCTGGCACTGCAACAGCAGTGCGGAAAAGGTAAAGTAGTGAAAGAAGTTCGGTGTTTGTTAGTGAAGATGACCGGAAAAACGGTGATCGGAGATGAGGTTCCGGTGAACGGTGACGGTTTTGGTGATGAGTTCTGCCATGGCGATGGGGAAGCCATGATCGAGCTGGAGGTTAGTGATGACTGATGACAGTTATTAATAGGTTTCTTGATTATTAGTGTGAAAGGACTAAATTGTCCTTGTGGATTGTTGATATTTTTTGGTGTGTTGTTTCACACGTGTATTTTGTTTTATTAATGTGAAAATGAAATGGATAAGCATTACTTTTTTTTTTGAACGGCCAACAAACTCAATCTCGAGCACTCTCGGGGCACTGACTAGACAAACGGAGTACTCCGAGAGTAACCCGAGTCCACCACCAATTCTGGGGAAAACCCGGTAACTCACCCGCCCATAGGCACGACAGTGAAGTTACCGGTAAAACCCGTTTGGCTCAAGGATCCAACCCAGGTTTCCCTGGGTCTCCTATCATTGCCCACCAGTGCCTCACTCTGCACCAAGTGGGAGTCGAACTTGCATCTCTCAAGAGAAATGCAAACCCTCCACCACTTGATCTAGAGATCATTGCCAAATGGATAAGCATTACTATAATAGTTTTTGATTTTTAATGAAAATAGATATTGTTTGAATTTTGTAATTGTAAATTGATAGTTCAGATTACACGTCGTGAATGTAGAGGAAGTGAGTTATGCATCTTATAGCATTCACAATATATGCTTATTTTTTAGAGTAAATTACAAAACTCTCATATATGTATATATATTTATGTTATTACAAATTATGTCCTTTGTTTTCAATAATTACATTAATCATACCTAATGTTTATAAATCCTAACATGTTATATCCTTTACCCCAAATCTATTAATATTCTCAGTTAATTTAATTGTAGTCATGTGGGACCTATCTGAGGGCATTAATGTCTTTTAACCTACAATCCTTTTTTCCAACTTTGGGGTTTTAAATTGAGGGAAAAATTGGTAGGTCAAAAGACATTAATGCCCTCACGTAGGCCTCACATGACTACAATTAACTGAGAAAATTAATTGGGTTTGGGGTAAATGATATAACATGTAATTGTTGAAGACAAATGACATGATTTGCAAAAAACATACATACATAAGGCTGAACGGGGTGCTCACCGATTTCCCATCGGTGACCCCTCTTGCCGATGAGTGAATGCACCGCCAACATATCGGTGACCAAGAGAGAGGCAACAAACCGGTGGCGGCTCACCGAAGAGAGGGGGAGGAGAGAGGGAGAGGGCACCAATCAATGCTTTTCTTTTTTTTTTTTTATTTAATAAAAACCAAGTCACCTAAAAGGGGAGTGCCGCCATCAATTTAGGGTGTTAGGGGAGTTTAAGAGGGGAGTTGACGTGGCACACGAGGATTGGTTGGGCGTAAGAGAGGGGACTCACCTCTTAGGTGAGCACCCCTTACACCCTAAAGGACGAGTTTTATAATTTACTTTTTTTTTTTAAATATGTTTTTAGGTATTTTGTTACATCACTATTGTAGACCTTGGTGTTTTTTGTGTTTCATTTTATTTTTTCACAGAAAACCCAAAAACAAGCTAGTAGTGGGCTCACTAACCTTTAAGACCATTCTCAATAACAGGCACAAAAACACTAAAAAAACGTTTCTACTTAGCTACCACATCATAATAACACACTTTTTAAATACATAAAAAACTCACTTAATAAGGGTATTTTTGTGCGCTGTCATAATTACGCCTACGAACACATAATTACGGAACTTATATCACAATTACGCAAGCTATCTTATAATTGCGCGATACATAATCGCGCAACCTATAAAACTAATTACACAACTTATTTTAAAATACACAACCTTTATATAATTGCGCAACTTTTATGCATATCATATCAAGTTTTTTAGACAAAAAAATATATAACAATGTTACACTAAAGTTAATATGAATTAAATGCTCGTTTTTATGGTATAATTCTTTTAAAAAAAAGTGTCATATAAAAAAGTTATAAAGGCTCTTTATATTCATATATAAAGTGAATTTGTCGTTTAAAGAAAAACGTATGACGAATTTAAGCAAAAAGTCAACAATTATAGGCTATATAAATTTTACCCTTCCCAACACTTTTTTTTAATTAAAAACTATCAAATTTATGCATGAATTTGAAATCCTCAGTCACAACTATTGATTCCTCATGTTAATGGTACATAATCTGTCACACCCCCAAAATCCCACACGCGGAATACCACCGCTTGGGAGCGTGACTGACCAGGATCAAGCCATCAATCATATCAAACATAGCATATAATAATAATAATCAAGGATACGATTGATGTTTTCAAAACCAAACGTTGTATATGTAGCGGAAGCATTAAATGTAAAACCCACAAATATAAGTATCAATGTGTGAATGTAAAGTGTTTAATAAGCATTCGCGAGTTCTTGTCCACAACGACCCGCTTCTCCTCTGGTGCAAGCTCCTAGTATACATAAGGCCCTGCAAGGCATGCAGCAAATAATCAACAAACTAGTTGAGCGAGTTCACAGGAAATAAGTTTGTAATAATCATGCGTAAGTTCATCTAATAAGGCTTCCCAAGCAAGTGTATTCTATTGGTGAGGAATTCTCACGTTTATCCTTTATAACGGGCTTCTCATTATGGTACTTACTAGACTAACTTCCGACCATGTGTTCTTCTTTACCGAGAACAGGAAAAAACGTACAGGGTCACGTAGGCTTTACGTGACGTGCCCTTCCCCGAGGACAGTGGTACGCGTGGGGGCTACGCAGGCTTTACGTAGCGTGGCCTTCCGACCCGGAAGCCAGTAGAAAGTATTGGGTTACGTAGGCTTTACGTAACGTGTCCTCCCGACCCGGGAGACAAATGGCAAACATACTGGGTTACGTAGGCTTTACGTAACGTGTCCTGACTAACCTGAGGACGATGGTCTATAGTCTGGTATATGCGTAAGTACGAGTAATCATTCCATTTTATCATATCCAACCCAATTCCCAACCCGGGAATCCCATGCCTTGGCTGTGTGAACTCACCTTGGTTTGCTCGGCAGATACACAAGTGAACAGGTAGCAAGTAATGGTTAATCACGTCCTATCATGCATTTATTCAAGTCAGGTTCGATTCACGTATAGCACGTAGGGTTAAACAGAGGTAACAAGTTGCAAGCATAAGTCATGGCCCAAACAAAACAAATCAAATCGTGCGAGTGGTAACTAATCCGTCCGGATGGGCATTCCGTGCGGGTGGCATTTCGTGCGGATGGCCACTGGTCCATCCGGATGGAAATCCGTGCGAGTGGTAGTTCATGCGATTTAGCAGTCCGTCCGGATGGTCAATCCGTGCGGGTGACCATCCGTCCGATCCATTGGGTTTGTCAACCCGTGCGGACAGTCAGTTCGTGCGGACTGTCTGTTCGTGCGGACTGTTAGTTCGTGCGGTTGAACAGTTCAGCTCGTGCGGACCGTTGATTCGTCCGGATTGGCAGTTCGTACGATTGCCAATCCGTCCGGTTTAGCAGCTCCTGCTCGTGCGGTCCAGCTAGCTTGTGCTATCAGACTAGTGTGTGCGAAATAGTTAACATATCTGGATCATATGCCCATCGGTTACAACTAATTAATGGTTTCCATACTTATCGTTTTATCGATTAACAAAATTCCAACCATTTAGCTAACACCAACAAGATCAAACCAGCAAGATTCACATGTTTATCAAGAACCCTAATTGAGCATATCCGAATTATCAAACATGTCCGGCCGATCATCAAGCATGTCCGGCCGGTTAACATTCAAATCAAAACATAACAAAGCCGATCCTATTAACCGATTTCATGCAATAGCCGATTAACAATTTTCATCAACAACAAACCCGATTATATAACCTGTCCGACCGATTAACAAGCATATCCGGCCGATCCACAAACATGTTCGACCGGTTATCTCACGAATTTATTAACCTATTACCATGTCCGATTCACAACAACATCATCATACAACAATTCCTAACATATAACATGTTCGATTAATAACATGATGGCCGATTCATTACACATATAAATCATTCAATTAGCTAAACAATTAAACACTAACCGATTAAGAAAAGATGATTCGATCAAGGATGATGTCCGATCGGGAGTGTGCTTGTCGTCTTGGGTTCGCGAACGAGAGGGAGAGAGAGAGTTTAGCTAGGGTTTTGTGTGTGTGGAATGTCTTGGTAACCAGTGAGAACAAGCAAGTCCCTAATGTGTTTAATTGGTGCGCATAAGGGAGTGGGCCGGCCCATCCGCTTGGGCTGCCCTTGGGCCGAGTGTGTTGTGCGATCCGATTTAATAATAACAAACACATTAAATACGTAATACACGTAGCACATAATAACATATCATTTATTTAAATCAAAGCTCGTAATCATAACACGTTCACCTACGTTACACAAAGTAGGTCTAAAGTCCGAGTTGTCACATTATCCCCAACTAATTGGAAATTTCGTCCCGAAATTTGGTATGCACTCACTGAGGAAGCTAGGTAAGTTATAGCGTTCACTGGTTTTCCTGGGGTGTCACATCCTTCCCCCGTTGATCTGGAATTTCGTCCCGAAATTCCGAAGTAGTAGCTTCAGCCTCAGTAGTGGTTGCCTTGTTCCCGAATAACTGGGGGTACTTTTCTGTCATCCTGTCTTCGCGTTCCCAGGTGTACTCTGGGCCACGTTTGGAGTTCCAACGAACTCGGACAAGAGGGATTCTCTTGTGTTTGAGGACCTTCACATCCCGGTCCGTGATTTCAACTGGCTCCTCGACGAACTGCAACCGCTCGTCGATAGTGAGTTCCTTAAAAGGAATGATGAGATTTTCATCTGATAGGCACTTCTTTAAGTTCGATACATGAAAGACATTGTGAACTGCCCCGAGTTCAGCTGGTAGGTTCAACTTGTAGGCTACCTTGCCAATCTTTTCTATAATTTCGAATGGTCCGACGTACCGCGGATTCAGTTTACCCCGTTTGCCAAAACGAACCACACCCTTCCAGGGTGAGACTTTCAATAAAACCCGGTCCCCGACCTCAAATTCCAATGGCTTTCTACGCTTGTCCGCGTAGGCTTTCTGACGGTCGCGTGCTGCCGCCATGCGTTGTCGTATCTGTGCTATCTTTTCTGTGGCGTCCACAACAATCTCTGGACCCGTGATCTGACTATCTCCCACCTCTGCCCAGCAGAGGGGTGACCGGCATTTACGCCCGTACAATGCCTCGAATGGAGCGGCTTGAATGCTGGTGTGATAACTGTTATTGTAAGAAAACTCCACCAAAGGGAGGTGCTTTTCCCAGCCGTTGCCGAAATCGATGACGCATGCCCGAAGCATGTCTTCAAGAGTTTGGATCGTACGCTCAGACTGCCCATCCGTCTGAGGATGATATGCTGTGCTCATGTCTAGTCGTGAGCCAAAAGATTTATGCATCGCTTGCCAAAGTTCTGATGTGAATCGTGCATCGCGATCCGAAATGATAGACGTGGGCACCCCGTGCCTCGAGACAACTTCTTTAGGATATACGTCTGCGAGAGTGGAGAATTTATCCGTTTCCTTAATCGGCAGGAAGTGTGCAGACTTGGTGAGTCGATCAACTATGACCCATATTGTATCGTTTCCACGCTGGGATCTGGGTAAGCCTGTAACGAAATCCATGGAAATTTCTTCCCATTTCCATTGCGGTATCTTAGGCTGTTGAAGTAGGCCAGCTGGTTTCTGATATTCAACCTTGACTCTCGCACAGGTCAAGCATTTTCCAACATACGTAGCAATGTGGGCCTTCATGCTAGGCCACCAATAAGTAGTGCTGATGTCGTGGTACATTTTATCCGACCCTGGATGTACCGAATAGCGAGACTTGTGAGCCTCATCCATTACAAGTTCGCGGAGACCGCCATAAAGAGGGACCCAAATCCGGCCCGTTACATAGTAAGCTCCGTCTGCCTTCTGTTCCATTTGTTGTCGTGAGCCGCGTAAGGCTTCAGCCTTGACGTTTTCGGGCTTCAATGCTTCTACCTGAGCATCTCGTATCTGTGCTGGAAGGCTAGACTGAATCGTAAGCTGTAGCGCTCGTACGCGCCGTGGTAAAGTGTCCTTTCGACTAAGGGCATCAGCCACAACATTGGCTTTGCCTGGATGGTACTTGATAGCGCATTCGTAGTCATTAAGTAGCTCGACCCATCTTCGTTGACGCATGTTCAAATCCTTCTGCTTAAGAATATGCTCGAGACTCCTGTGATCGGTGTAAATCGTGCACCTGGTACCGTACAGGTAGTGTCGCCATATCTTAAGCGCGAAAACAACAGCTCCCAGCTCTAAGTCGTGCGTCGTGTAGTTGCGTTCATGAACCTTGAGTTGACGAGAGGCGTAAGCGATAACCTTGTCGCGCTGCATTAACACACATCCAAGTCCCCGAATGGATGCATCACAATAAACCACGAAGTCGTCTGTGCCCTCTGGCAATGAGAGGATCGGTGCGCTGCAAAGTCTATCCTTTAAGTGCTGAAAAGCAGTCTCCTGGGGCTCTCCCCAGCGATAGGTAACACCCTTCTGTGTCAGTAGCGTAAGCGGCTGAGCAATCTTCGAAAAGTCTCTAATAAACCGTCTGTAATAACCTGCCAAACCCAAGAATTGGCGTATTTCTGTTGGCGTACGCGGTGCAGGCCAGTTTCTGATCGAATCTACCTTGGATGGATCGACATGGATCCCATCCCTGTTCACCACATGGCCTAAGAAGTGGACTTCACGAAGCCAGAAGTCGCATTTAGAAAGCTTGGCGTACAGCTGTTCCTTCCGAAGGAGTTCCAAAATAAGACGAAGATGCTGCTCGTGTTCCTCCTGACTCTTGGAGTAAATCAGGATGTCGTCGATGAATACTATGACGAACTTGTCAAGATAGGGTTTGCACACCCTGTTCATAAGATCCATAAATACAGCAGGCGCGTTCGCTAACCCAAATGGCATGACTAGAAACTCGTAGTGACCGTAACGAGTTCTGAAGGCTGTCTTGGAGACGTCCTCATCCCGGACTCTCAGCTGATGATACCCAGACCTTAAGTCTATCTTCGAATAGTAGCACGACCCTTGCAACTGGTCGAATAAGTCGTCTATGCGCGGAAGAGGATAACGGTTCTTCACCGTCACCTTGTTGAGTTCACGGTAGTCGATACACATCCTGAACGTACCGTCTTTCTTTTTCACGAAAAGCACTGGAGCTCCCCAAGGCGAAGAGCTTGGTCGTATGAAACCCTTTTCCAAGAGTTCTTGTAGTTGCTTCGACAGTTCCTCCAATTCCGATGGAGTTAGACGATATGGTGCGCGAGCTATGGGTGCTGCTCCTGGAGCGAGTTCGATCTGAAATTCGACCTGACGATGAGGCGGTAAGCCAGGTAAGTCTTCAGGAAACACCTGAGGGTAATCACGTACAACTGGAATGTCTTCCAACTTCTTTTCCTTTGCTGCGGCGTCTGTAACAAGTGCCAGAATGGCAGCGTGCCTCCTTCGTAAACATTTCTGAGCCTTCAAGAAAGAGATGATGCCAACCACTGCACCACTCTTGTCGCCTTGAACTTCTAGGGGTTCCTGACCCGAACGAGGAATGCGAATAATCTTCTCACTGCATAAGATTTCTGCCTACTGCTGCTGCTGGCGATTCCGATTTGCAGGCCATGGACTCCTGAATCCTTAGCTTCTGCTGTGCTCTGATGATCACTATTCTTGCGCTGATGCTGTGCTTGAGACTGAACGGTAGTCGACCCCTTGCTGGAATACCCATTCCATTTCCGCTGGTTGTCACTAGGAGCTGCGGAAGTAGCTGAAGGAGTGACTGTAGCAGTAGCGCTGACGTGCTTAGGCAGTTTATTCTGATCCACTGCCTGATCGGTGAGGCGATGAGCAAGACACTGAATGTCTTGGATTTTTGCCGAGGTTAGCCGATGTAGCATGGCTCTGAATCTCTGAGGCTAGACCCTTGAGGTACAATTCGATACGCTTGTTTGGAGGGTCCACCATGGTTGGACACAAAATGGCCAATTCGTTCTATCGTTTCGTATGAGCTTCAATTTCTGACCCCGTCATTTTCAAATGGTAAGGCTCCACTTCCAACTTGTGGATGTCGTCACGCGTGTAGTATTCCCTTTTAGTGCGTTCTTTGAATTCGTTCCAAGGGGTGGCGTTAGCAGCTGCCAACCCTAGTATCTGTACTTGCGCGTTCCACCAGGTTAGCGTGATTTCTTCAAAGTACCAGTGGCGTACTTGACCCTGCGAGCCTCAGGGCATTCACACATCTCGAATACTGACTCGAGCTCCCCGAACCAATGGAGTAGTCCCACTGCTCCTTATGTGCCACTGAATGTGTTTGGACGACAGTCCATGGAGTTCTTGAATGTGCAGGCAGGTTGTTGTGCGTTCTGACCCGTTGCGCGAGAAAGAGGAGTCAAGATTAAGCGCGAGAGTTGGGTCACGAGAGTAGGATCTAACGTCCTAGGATAGGGTTGGAATAGCAGGTTATACCTCCTGCTGGTGCGGCTGCAAGCGCCGCAGCGACTTGTTCGTTAATGAGAGCCGTCAACTGGGCTTGTGTCATGTCAACACGTCCAGACATGATCGAACAGTAAAGGTAGCATAAGTATGAATGGTTCGCGAGTAGGGCGATGACAGAAAAGCGTAGGCATATAGGTGTTCTCATGTAATCGAAGCATGTGTATCTAAGCGTAATGCGAGCAAAGTTCTAAGCAGTTCTAGCAAACAGGCAATAAACATAACCTTATTACCTAGGATGTCGAGTCTTGCACGTGGAGCGAAGCGTCGTTGTGGATCGTTGAGAGCACTGTTCTGGTTATAGTCCGGTTTTAATAAAAACGTTTTCCCATATTAAAACCAAGTTCTCTATAACCAATGGCTCTGATACCAATCTGTCACACCCCCAAAATCCCACACGCGGAATACCACCGCTTGGGAGCGTGACTGACCAGGATCAAGCCATCAATCATATCAAACATAGCATATAATAATAATAATCAAGGATACGATTGATGTTTTCAAAACCAAACGTTGTATATGTAGCGGAAGCATTAAATGTAAAACCCACAAATATAAGTATCAATGTGTGAATGTAAAGTGTTTAATAAGCATTCGCGAGTTCTTGTCCACAACGACCCGCTTCTCCTCTGGTGCAAGCTCCTAGTATACATAAGGCCCTGCAAGGCATGCAGCAAATAATCAACAAACTAGTTGAGCGAGTTCACAGGAAATAAGTTTGTAATAATCATGCGTAAGTTCATCTAATAAGGCTTCCCAAGCAAGTGTATTCTATTGGTGAGGAATTCTCACGTTTATCCTTTATAACGGGCTTCTCATTATGGTACTTACTAGACTAACTTCCGACCATGTGTTCTTCTTTACCGAGAACAGGAAAAAACGTACAGGGTCACGTAGGCTTTACGTGACGTGCCCTTCCCCGAGGACAGTGGTACGCGTGGGGGCTACGCAGGCTTTACGTAGCGTGGCCTTCCGACCCGGAAGCCAGTAGAAAGTATTGGGTTACGTAGGCTTTACGTAACGTGTCCTCCCGACCCGGGAGACAAATGGCAAACATACTGGGTTACGTAGGCTTTACGTAACGTGTCCTGACTAACCTGAGGACGATGGTCTATAGTCTGGTATATGCGTAAGTACGAGTAATCATTCCATTTTATCATATCCAACCCAATTCCCAACCCGGGAATCCCATGCCTTGGCTGTGTGAACTCACCTTGGTTTGCTCGGCAGATACACAAGTGAACAGGTAGCAAGTAATGGTTAATCACGTCCTATCATGCATTTATTCAAGTCAGGTTCGATTCACGTATAGCACGTAGGGTTAAACAGAGGTAACAAGTTGCAAGCATAAGTCATGGCCCAAACAAAACAAATCAAATCGTGCGAGTGGTAACTAATCCGTCCGGATGGGCATTCCGTGCGGGTGGCATTTCGTGCGGATGGCCACTGGTCCATCCGGATGGAAATCCGTGCGAGTGGTAGTTCATGCGATTTAGCAGTCCGTCCGGATGGTCAATCCGTGCGGGTGACCATCCGTCCGATCCATTGGGTTTGTCAACCCGTGCGGACAGTCAGTTCGTGCGGACTGTCTGTTCGTGCGGACTGTTAGTTCGTGCGGTTGAACAGTTCAGCTCGTGCGGACCGTTGATTCGTCCGGATTGGCAGTTCGTACGATTGCCAATCCGTCCGGTTTAGCAGCTCCTGCTCGTGCGGTCCAGCTAGCTTGTGCTATCAGACTAGTGTGTGCGAAATAGTTAACATATCTGGATCATATGCCCATCGGTTACAACTAATTAATGGTTTCCATACTTATCGTTTTATCGATTAACAAAATTCCAACCATTTAGCTAACACCAACAAGATCAAACCAGCAAGATTCACATGTTTATCAAGAACCCTAATTGAGCATATCCGAATTATCAAACATGTCCGGCCGATCATCAAGCATGTCCGGCCGGTTAACATTCAAATCAAAACATAACAAAGCCGATCCTATTAACCGATTTCATGCAATAGCCGATTAACAATTTTCATCAACAACAAACCCGATTATATAACCTGTCCGACCGATTAACAAGCATATCCGGCCGATCCACAAACATGTTCGACCGGTTATCTCACGAATTTATTAACCTATTACCATGTCCGATTCACAACAACATCATCATACAACAATTCCTAACATATAACATGTTCGATTAATAACATGATGGCCGATTCATTACACATATAAATCATTCAATTAGCTAAACAATTAAACACTAACCGATTAAGAAAAGATGATTCGATCAAGGATGATGTCCGATCGGGAGTGTGCTTGTCGTCTTGGGTTCGCGAACGAGAGGGAGAGAGAGAGTTTAGCTAGGGTTTTGTGTGTGTGGAATGTCTTGGTAACCAGTGAGAACAAGCAAGTCCCTAATGTGTTTAATTGGTGCGCATAAGGGAGTGGGCCGGCCCATCCGCTTGGGCTGCCCTTGGGCCGAGTGTGTTGTGCGATCCGATTTAATAATAACAAACACATTAAATACGTAATACACGTAGCACATAATAACATATCATTTATTTAAATCAAAGCTCGTAATCATAACACGTTCACCTACGTTACACAAAGTAGATCTAAAGTCCGAGTTGTCACATAATCCTTTCTATTTTTTTAGGATAAGAGTACTATTTATTTAATCATGGTTTAAATATACACTTTTTAAAAAAAAAAAAAATCCTGGCCCTAGACTGTCACCCACTTTGCCTCTCCCTGTGCCTGACCCTGTTTTTTAATATTTTAATACAATGATTATAAAACAATTACATTTATAAAAAAAACATAAACAAAAGATTAATGTTTAACTGAATTATGAAAACCGTTTAAGAGATAAATAAATGCTTTTTTTTTAAAAATAAATTGGTCTTCATTAACGTTTATATCGAAATACAAAAAAAAAAAAAAAAAACTGTGATTTTAGTTTTCCTCATAAGCTAACAAGTACACATTATTTGAAGAAAAAAATTAAAATATTTTAATAAAAAATACCATGTGTATACATTCTTTGGCTTCAAATTTTGGTCCATACTTTTAAGTGACCATAATAGCATCTATAAAAATGAACTCTTTTAAATGATCGTTTTTATGGTATAATTTTTTTTAAAAAGTGTTATATAAAATGTTATAAATATTAAAAAACGTGTGATGAATTTAAGCAGAATGTCAACAATTATAGGCTATATAAATTTTACCCTTCCCAACACTTTTTTTTAAGAGTTAATTACACAAATGGGTCCTTTAGTTTATACATAATTTCGTCTTTGGGTACTAACTTATTTTTTTAACAGGTTTAGGTTCTATAGTTTCAATTTTGTAACACCTTTGGGTACTAACACCAAAATTAGTTAATTAATGACTAAAATACCCTTGCATTTTTTTTAAGTTTATCAATGTAACACATTTGGGTACTAACACCTAATTTTATTTAAGTTTAAATCAATTTTACAAAATCTATTTATTTTTTTATTTTCATTATTTTATTATATCTCTTAATTAACATAAACTCTATTTATTTTTTTTATTTTCATATTTTTATTAAATTTCTTATTTAACATAAAATCTACTTCTTACACCAGTATTTTTTTAAATAGATTTTTTAAATAAAATCTACTAGCTATATAGTTTTATGTAAATTAAATTTTAATTTTCAGTTTTGGATTGAAATGATTGATAATAATAAATATCTTTCATGTAAAAAAAATTAAGCCATTTTTAACTCGTTTTTTTTTCATTTTCATTTTACTATTTTAGAAAATATTTAATTTACATAAAATCTACTAGTTGCACTAGTAAAATCTACTAGCTATATAGTTTTATGTAAATTAAAAATCTATTTTACAAAAAAAAACGAGTTAAAAAAGGCTTAAATTTTTTTAGTTTTATCTAAAATACCTAGCTATATAGTTTTATCTAAAATACCTAGCTATATAGTTTTATCTAAAATACCTAGCTATATAGTTTTATGTAAATTAAATATCTTTCTAAAATAGTAAAATGTAAATGAACAAAAAAACGAGTTAAAAAAAGGCTTAATTTTTTTTACATGAAAGATATTTATTAGTATCAATCATTTCAATCCAAAATTGAAAATGAAAATTTAAGAGTTAATTACATAGTTAGTCCCTATGGTTTGCACAAAATAACATACTTAGGTACTAATAGTTTAAAATCACCTTCTAAGGTATTAACTTTTCATTTTGTAACGTTTGAAGGTATTAACTCCTAGGGTATTAACATAGTTAGTCCCTGTGGTTTGCACAAAATAACATATTTAGGTACTAATAGAATGTGATTTTAAACCTACATATAACGTTAATACCTCCAAACGTTACAAAATGAAAAGTTAATACCCTAGAATGTGATTTTAAACTATTAGTACCTAAGTATGTTATTTTGTGCAAATCACAGGGACTAACCATGTAATTAACTCGAAAATTTAATTTACATAAAACTATATAGCTAGTAGATTTTATTTAAAAAATCTATTTAAAAAAATACTGGTGTAACAAGTAGATTTTATGTTAAATAAGAAATTTAATAAAAATATGAAAATAAAAAAAATAAATAGAGTTTATGTTAATTAAGAGATGTAATAAAATAATGAAAATAAAAAAATAAATAGATTTTGTAAAATTAATTTAAACTTAAATAAAATTAGGTGTTAGTACCCAAATGTGTTACATTGATAAACTTAAAAAAATGCAAGGGTATTTTAGTCATTAATTAACTAATTTTGGTGTTAGTACCCAAAGGTGTTACAAAATTGAAACCATAGAACCTAAACCTGTTAAAAAAATAAGTTAATACCCAAAGGCGAAATTATGTATAAACCACAGGACCCATTTGTGTAATTAACTCTTTTTTTAATTAAAAACTATCAAATTTATGCATGAATTTGAAATCCTCCATCACAACTATTGATTCCTCATGTCAATGGTGCATAATCCTTTCTTGTTTTTTTAGGATAAGAGCACTCTTTATTTAATCATGGTTTAAATATACACTTTTTTTTTAAAAATCCCGGCCCTGGGCTGTCACCCACTTTGCCTCTTTCTATGCCTGACCCTGTTTTTTAATATTTTAATACAATGATTATAAAACAATTACATTTATAAAAACATAAACAAAAGATTAATGTTTAACTGAATTATGAAAACTGATTAAGAGATAAATAAATGCTTTATTTTAAAAATAAATTGGTCTTCATTAACGTTTATATCGAAATATAAAAAAAACTGTGATTTTAGTTTTCCTCATAAGCTAACAAGTACAAATTATTTGAAGAAAAAAAAAATTAAAATATTTTAATAAAAAATACCATGTGTATGCATTCTTTGGCTTCAAATTTTGGTCCATACTTTTAAGTGACCAGCATCTATAAAAATAAACTCCTTTAAAAACGTGTCTAATCAACTATTATATTATAAAAATATTTATTCTTCAAAATAATAAAACCTAACCAATAAAAACACCAAAAAAATTGCCACATCATCTTTTTATTTTTATTTTTAACCACTCATTCTCTCTCTATCTATTAATATATATTAGAGCTAGGGCTAGGCAAAGTGCTAGCCGCTCGCTTAGAAATTGCTCGAAGAATGCTCACTTGATTTTTCTTTCGAATGTAAACGTGCCAGTTGGTGCAGTTCGGTTTGTAAACGAGCCAAGCACAAGCAAAAGTCCGCTCGGTTCAGCTTGAAAATATATTTTTAACTTATATATATAGGGTTATTTTAACATACAAAAGCCCTTATCATACTTCACGTACGCGACAATGGTAACCGTCAGATCAGGGCTATAATCACGCATGGAACATATAATCACGCATGGGAGCATATAATCACGCATGGATTCAGTTTTTTTTTTTTTTTTTTTGATAATCACGCATGGGATACAAAATCACGCACGTTAAGTTGATCAAAAAAATAATCACGCACGTTATCTTTTTTGTCGCATACGTTAATGTAGGTTAAGCCGTTTTGTACATTATACTTTCTCTCTCTCTCTCTCTCTATATATATATATAATTTATAGGAACATATATATATATATATATATATATTTTTATAATTATTACTCTGTTAAATATTGGAATTGTAAGGGATTTAGCCCAAATTATCTATAACCCAATTAAAAGCTCTAACACCAAAACTTAGTCACTAAAGTTAAGTTTCTTTTTTTCTTTTTTTTTTTGACTTCACACGTTCACCGACTAAAATAAAAAAAAAAAAAAAAAAACAACCTTCAAAATAAACAATTGTTTTTTTAATTAATACCCAACCCGCCCACAACCCTACCATTTTCTTGTTTTTTTTTCCACAAAAAACAACCCTCAAAATACACATGCTAAAAATTAACTCCACAATAAGAGAACCAATAACAATTTGCCACATGGTAAAAAAAACACAAGCCAAAAATATATATAATAAATGAAAATATTTTCAAGCCAAACCAAACGAACGTTTGCTCGTGCTTGACTCGTTTACAAATCGAACCGCACTGACTGGCTCGTTTACATTTGAACGAAAAAACAAGTGAGCATTCTTCGAGCAATTTCTTAACGAGTGGCTAGCACTTTGCCTAGCCCTAGCTCTAGTATATATTAATATATAGAGATAGAATGAGTGGTTAAAGATTAAAAAGATGATGATGTGGAATGTTTTTTTGTGTTCTTATTAGTTAGGTTTTAGTATTTTTTGAAGAATAAATGTTTTTATAATGTGATAGTTGACTAGACAGGTTTTTAATTTTTCAAAGAGTTTCTTTTTATGGATGGTATTATGCTCACTTTAAAATAAGAACAGAATTTGAAGCCAAAGAATGCATACACATGGTATTTTTTTATTAAAATATTTTATTTTGTTTTTTTTTCTTCAAATAATGTGTACGTGTTAGCTTATGAAAAAATTAAATTCAATTTTTTTTTCTTTATATTTCGATATAAATGTTAATGAAGACCAAATTATTTTTAAAATAAAGTATTTACTTGTCTTTTTTTTTTTTTTTTTTTGAAAAGTAAACTTCATTCACAAACTAGCCGACTTAAACCGGGCCGACAAAAAAACAACAACAAAAAAACAATTACATATTTACAAAAGCATACCAATCCCTCCACTCCATTCCTTTATACTTTGATCTATTCGACCACCACAGAAAGCTCGACGCCTTGGTCTCACTAGTAATGCCATCAATTCTCACAGGTTTATTTGAAAACACCAAATTATTTCTTGCCCTCCATATACTCCAACATGCAATCCTTATAATACCTTGAACCGCTATCTTTTTTTTAACCGACCCGGGGATATTCGAATGAAATTCCAGCAAATCCTTAATCGAGAAGGCAAAGATGTTTGGAATGCTACACCAGGTGCTGATGCCGTTCCAAACGTTAGTTGCGACGAAACACCCAATGAAAAAGTGATCGACAGTTTCTTCGTCCGAACCACACGATCGACACAAAGAATCGGCCACCTGAATATTTCTTTTTCTCAAAGCTTCGCCCGTAGCGATACTATCTAATTCCGTTCTCCACGCGTGAATGTTAATTTTGGGAGGAATCCATTTGCACCATTCCATTTTGTATCCACTTATTCTCAGCGAATCCGCACGAAGAAGCTTTTTGACTGCTTTAACCGATAACATACCAGCCGAATCTGAGGCCAATTTCCACTTATCACAGCCGCCCACAATCTGAAACTTGTTAAGGAGAGACTCCAGCTGCACGATACTGTTTGACAGCCCCGAATCAGAAATATCCACTTTCCAGTTCCACATATAAAGCTGATCACCGCCAATTTGGTTGAACCGATCCGCCACTCGACATCTTTTCTCCGACTCCAGCCTAAATAACTCCGGGAACAATATTTTAAGAGGCTCCGACGCAGCCCAACGATCTAACCAAAAAGTATTTACTTGTCTCATAAACAGTTTTCATCATTCAGTTAAACATTAATTTTTTGTTTATGTTTTTTTCAAAAGTAATTGTTTTAAAATCACTGCATTAAAATATTAAAAAAAAAACAGGGTCGGGCACAGAAATAGGCAAAGTGGGTGACAGCCCAGGCCGACATTTTTTTTAAAGTGTATCTTTAAGGCCATTTACTGCAACTAAACTATGCAAGTGCTCTTATCCTATAAAGAGTAGAAAGAATTATGGACCTGTGAATCTGTGATTGAGGATTACAAATTCATGCATAAATCTGATAGTTTGCAATTAAAAAAAAGTGTTAGGGAAGGGTAAAATTTATATAGCTATAATTGTTGACTTCTTGTTCAAATTCACCACACGTTTTTTAAACGTTTATAACTTTTTTATATGACGCTTTTTTAAAAGAATTATTCCATAAAAACGAGCATTTAATTCATATTAATTTGAGTGTAATATTGTTATATTTTTTTTTCTAAAAAAACTTGATATGATGTGCATAAAAGGTGCGTAATTATATGTGGGAGGAATGTGTTAATCGGCTACAGAATGTTCAATTAAACAAGAAATCTGATCAATGGCTTTGGAAACAAAATGATAACCGAGAGGAATTCAAGGTGGGTAACCTGCAATCAGAATTAGATGGGATTAGCGTGCTTCCAGAAACACAGGTTCTAAGATGGCTTAGCTGGATACCAAAGAAAATAAACTGCTTTCTTTGGAGAGCGGTTCTGGATCGAGTTCCGACAAGAGATGCTTTGGTAATTAGGAACATACATATCCCTTCGGCTTTGTGTGTGTTATGTAACTTACGAAACGAATCGGTGGATCATTTGCTAATTTCTTGTCAATATGCTCAACTGCTTTGGTCAGCGATCTCATCGTGGGTCAAAATACCTCTTCCAAGATATTTATTAAGCGTGGTGGGTTTACTTGAATACATTGAAGCACATAGTTCATCACAAGACAAAAAGAAGGCGGTTTATCTAATCATAGCGGCGACATGTTGGACACTATGGCGAATCAGAAATAATGTGATCTTCAGCTGCAAAACGACAGACGTTTCAAGGGCGGTTGGTGACATTAAGGCACTTTCATTCCTATGGGTTAACGCACGGGCTGGAAAAACGGATCTAGATTGGAAAGAATGGGGCGAGTTTAGATGTTTCAAATGATGTTCATGTATTAAGTTTCACTGTTATTCTCTTTGGTTTACTTTGATGTACTGGTAACTATTCCTTAGCATCTTGCTATGGTTTGGTTATTTTGTTTTTCTTATTAATAAAACCGCCTCTTTTCAAAAAAGAAAAATTATATAAAAGTTGCGTAATTTTAAAATAAGTTATGTAATTACTTTTTTAGGTTGCACAATTATGTATCGTGTAATTACAAGATAACTTGCGTAATTGTGATATAAGTTGCGTAATTATGTGTTCGTAGGCATAACTATGACAACGCACGAAAAATACCCTTTTGACTAGTGGCACGTGTCAGTAATCTGGGTGATTTTTTACGCGTTGTATGTTATGAACTCTTTGTGCATTAACTCACCTCTAAACAATTATACCAAAATTGGATTTTAAACCCAAATAAAAAAATAGATCTAACTACCCAACTAGTTAAATAATTAAATAAAAACAGACACAACAATTAAAACTCAATAGAACTTTAAACCCAAACAATTATAATGGTATTATAGTCTTTTCATATATGACTTTGTATTATAGGGGTTCGTTTTTTTCGATGATTCCCGCTTTTTATTGACTTTGAATTTCTATTATAGGGGTCTGCTTTTTTCGATGATTCCCGCTTTTGTTGACTTTGAATTTCTAATTGCTCAGATATTGCTCATCATTAACTTGTTTATAATGTATGTTATACACTGAATTTCTTTAGTAAATTGATATGCATTTCATAGAAATCTCAGTTTAAGAGTTTACTTTAGGACTTCATAAAAGTTGAGCCAAACTTTCTTGTGAAATATGAATGGTTGGTTGAACGTGTATGAAGAAGAATTATCAAAATACCACCACCTTTGCCTTCACCAAATTTATGGACTATGTGTGCATGATCAAAAGTACGTACTTTTATTACCATCAAGGTAGCAAGGGATACTCTTTGTTGCAAATATGAATGGCAAAATGATCCGGTTAAGACATGTTAGCAAACGATACAAAACGAGTTTGAGTCAAAATAGGTCAACCCTAAAAGAATCACTCACTAGGTATAGCACATGGTTAGTAAATGTGAGAGTGGGTGATTCGTCCACTTATTTGATGCCTACATTGCTCACATTCACATTCACAAATTATTACATATTCCCGTATGTGATAGACAAGCGTAATATTCGAGTTACTACTTTTCTTTTGTATCTATATATCATTAGATCTAATGAAACAATAGTTAACCGGGCAGGGTTAACACACTGGTCTCGTCAAGAAGGGTTAATCCCTTCCTCTTGAGGATCGCTGGCTGGATCACCGGTGGTTGATCTCCTGCACAAGGAAACAAGCCGTGACTCGTAACAAGGAGGATGGGGAGGGGGGTGCTCCTTGTTACCACTCTCCGGTGTGAGAATCAGTAGTTTGCTTGGGAAGCAAAGTAAGATAGTAGTAGTAGTGAGAGAGTTGTGAAGAGATACCTCAAACCTGGTTTGGGGTTGGTATTTATAGCCGAGGAGTGAAGGAGGATGATGATGGATGGACTGACGACGTGCTGCACCTTTGCAGGTGTGTCAGGCTTGTCGGTTGTGGAGGTTACACCACGTCAGTCCATTGCTTACGTAGCTCTGACAGGTAACTGCCATTGGTGCCACTTGCACTGTGGTGTCAGTCCCACTTGTTGAGTGCGTAGGACGCGGTGCAAGCCGCGTCGCTGCATGCGGTAACGTCTGAAGTTACCGCGTCTCCTACTTGTGATCAAGGAATACGCGAGATGCGGTGCTAGCCGCATCGTCGTCCGCGGAGACTATTTGCCTGCATCCCTTGTCGTGACGAAAATGCCCATATGGTGCGGTGCCAGCCGCACCGTTATGTTCATCCTCTTCTATGCCTAAGGTAAGGCTTTCTTGTATTGATAGAAGTGTTCACTGGACGCGGTGCGAGGCCGCATCGCTGTGAATACTTCCGTTTTCATACACCAGATGTGATGCTATGTCGCATCACTCTACCGTTCTCATGTTCCATGTAAGTCCTCCTTCGTTACTAGATAGATTGGATTCAACCCTTGTGTCGACGCGTTCTCGCATGGGCACAAGTAGGTTGTTAGCTGGTGGGGGTTTTGATAAGGGTAATGGTCACTCGCGGTCGATGCTGACGCGAGATCTGGGACCATACCCCTTCAAGTCCCCCCAGTCTAGTGTTGCTGCCACATACAAGTTGTGTGTGGGAGGAGTACTGGACTATGGTGTTTGGAAGGTAGTTTGGAGTCTGGAGAAGATCCTAGACCATGTGGACGGTCTTTTCTGTATGTAAATCAAGCTGGAGGTCTGGAAGGGTCATCTGACGCCTCTTCCGTACCGGTGAAGGAATTTCGTCTGATGCGAAATTCTCAGCCGATTTATGTCACCAGGTGGCTTGCCACCTGTTGTTGTGCCGAAGGTCTCTTGGAGACTTTGTTAGTAATGCTGCACAAACTTCGAACCAACCTCTGAGATGGTGGTTTGAAGGTATGCACAGGTTTTCAACCTCTGAGAGGTGGTCTTGTCTTCGAACCAATTGTTGAATTGGTGCATGAAGAAGAAAAGAAACTTTTGGATCAATATCTGAGATCGGGATCAAAAGTAGTTGATGCTTGTAAGTGCTTTGCTCAAGCTCTATGTTCAGCATCTAGTCATGAGATGACGATCCCTTTTTTGTTGGGTTTTCGTGTTCGTCGTCATAGCTCTCTAGTAACCGCACGTCCTTTGCGGTTACCTCGTTGCGTCATTGTTGGCCATGTTTGGTCGAACAATGTATATTTGTACTATGGGTAAATAAACATGGTCATAGGCAGGGGTATGCCCACCATTGTTTATTCTATGCGGCCCATAGGCGGGCAAACAAAGTCATAAGCAGACTTGTTACCGCTGTTCGGACGCTTGATGTTCGAAAAGGGCTCGTTTAGAGCGCTTATCTGCGTTCGTTTTGGAGCCACTTACCTTCCCGCTCCAATACCGAGTTTTCCTTGAAGTAGCTTCGCTCGGTGATGTGGAGTTAGCTTGGCTCTTCCGTAGCAACCAGTCTGCGGAAGCTATAGTTATGTCCGTAGCTCCTCGTGAGTGTCTGCGGTTTTGCATTACCACATTCGCTCGAAGCGGGTGTGTTGCTCGGATGTAGCTCTTGAAGGTTCAGGAGACAGGGTTGCTGATGTGCGCGCGCGTACATTCCCTTCCTTCTTTATGTTAAAGAAGGTGTTCATGTACGCTCTACGGTTGTGAACCGGACAGGAGGGATTTGAAGCTTGAAGAGAATGAAGGCAATGCGGTTTACCTGTGTCTGAGATGCGGTTCAGTCCAACGAACAACACTGGTTCTGAGCATCTGACACACCTGAACGGGCTCGTGTGTGTCATGTCCGCATATTCCACGTGTGCTCGTGGGTAGTGCGGATAGGTATTATACCCCCTTATAGTGTAGAGATATATATTTTTACCTATTTTTAGGGGTATGTTAAAAAACGACATGCGGTATGGGTTATGGTGCGGTGTACCAGAGAAACCGCATGCCGCTTATAATTGGATAATGTAGTCGCTTTTTGTTGCATACGTGGCTGATCTCACGTGTGAGTTGGTGGAAGTTGGTGAGATCTTCCTGGCATGTGCTGAAATGAAAGGACGTTTGCACTGCCCGAGGCATTAAATGCACTGTAGCAAAGAGTGTAAACGTCTCCTATGTCAGGCGCGTGGGCGGCCACGCGCGCGTGATAACCGTCAGCGAAAACGGCGCTTGACACGTGGTGTCACGCGATTCGCTCTTTTTGAACGTGATGATTCGTTTTCTCCCTCCGCATTAATTGCGATGGGTATATAAGGGGAAACCGTTCGTGGTTTCCCCTCACTTGTTCGAAATTTCAAAAATTTGCCGGTGAGAGAAAATTTGTTCTTTGTCTTCTCCGACGAAATTTCTTGAAGTTCCGGTGAGGTGTTTAGTTTTTCCACTCACTGTCGTCTGTTTCTTTGATATATCTGATGGCTGAACCATCAAGTCCACATAATGTGGAGGGTGAAAACCCTGAACAGCCGGTAGTAGCGGCTGATGAAGACGAAGATGATGACGTTGACGTTCCCGGTGGTGGGTTACCGGTGTTGAAGTGGTCAAAGGGTGGTTTTAAACTCCTGATGGCCACTGTGCAGATGGCCAACGATTGGGATGCCACCTACCCACAAGAGGGGGATACCGGTGCCGATGCTCCGGCCGGTTATATAACCTTGTGGGCTGATTTTTTCAACGATGGCAACCTTAGGTTGCCGGTGACGGTGTTCGTTGCGGAGGTGTTGGAGTATTATCATCTCCATATCTCCCAACTTAGTCCCTTTGGAATGTTCCGAATTAGGAACTTTGAATATACATTCCGTGCCCATGGCTTGCCCATTACAGTGGAAAATTTCCGGCGATTCTACCAGTTGACGGTGAACACCGGTTTTTTCTCGTTTACTCAACGACATGGGAGCTTGAAGTTGATGACGCCTCCTAAGGGTGTGACAGGCTGGAAAAAGAGGTTATTCTATGTGAAAGCCTGTGCGGTCTATGCCAGCATGTCTTTCAGGAATGTCAACGTTGGAGTTTCTGATGAAGATATTCCTGTTGCCACCGCAAAGACCGTGGACTGGTTCTCTAGGCTGCGGCCTATTGAACTCAAGAAGTTGGATAACAATCAACTGTGGGTATTGCGGATGATGCTCACGAGACCAGATAGGAAAGCAAGGCCCGTTTTGCGGGAAAAGAGTGGTGGTAAGCTCTTTACACTTTGTTATTTTCCTTATTTCCTAAGCCTTGTAGTAACCTGCATGCATGTGTTGTATCAGCGGATGCGGTTGGCTTGTGGAGAATGTTTGAGCCCGATTTCGAGGGCCGGGTTGAACTTATTGCGGTTGAGCTGAAGAAAGGCTTCAACCTTGAAATTCTTAGCAACTTCCGCGTACCGTCGCGTGCGGTGCTGGATGCCCCGGTGCTGGGAGACGCAAGAGGTAGTTCGTACGTTGCATTTGTTTTTCCAGTTTATCGTTTTGACTGGTTTTGTTGATTGTGTCAATCCAGGTATCCTTGCGGATTTGGGGAAATTTGAGAAGCGCATTCCCAAAAAGAATGCGGAGAAGAAACCGGTGAAGAAAACCGCGCGGGGTCATGGCAAGGGGAGTTCTGAAGGCTCAGTTGCCCCTTCTTCAGTTTCTGAAGCCGCAGGTACCTATCGATCTTGTTATCGCGGATATACCGATTACGTGGTAGTATCTGACACCCTTGAGGGTTTGGGTGTTATAGGTAGTGGTGCGGCTGCGGGTGGAACTGCTGTGGTTCCCCCCGTTGTTGGTGAGAAAAGAGGACCAGAGCAGAAGGCTGCTGGTGGTGGTGAACCGAAGCGTCGGAGACTGCAGACCAAGAGAGTTGCTCTGGCGCAAAAGAAACCTGCAGTTGCTGCTGGTAAGTATATCCCTTTTCATTGTTTTGTATGTACAATATGTTGGATTAACAATTGATGCTCTTTGTGTTGCAGAATCCCGAGATGCAGGGTATTCTTTCTTTGACTTCCCTTCGTCTCCTCTGCATACCGCTGCTGCGGGTGCGGGGGTATCGAAGGAGACTGTCGTGCCCAAGGAGCCTACGGCCCCTTTTGTTGGGCCGGTTCGCGATCCCCCCTTGGAGAAGACGGTGGAAACGACTGCTGACCAGATATTCGACACTGTGGATTCCTCAGACAATCTGATCTCTCCTAATGAGGGTGATGGATTGGACTTGAGGTTTTCAGATACTGGTAAGCAGAAGTCTGATGCTGAGGTGCGGCAGCAGGATGCTGAGCCGCGGAAGTCTCCTGCTGGTGAGAGAGGTACCGGCTCGTCTGCCGGTGGTGCGGGTTATGATGGGCCTCCAATTCAGCCTGGGGAGTCTGAATTGGAGTATTACTACCGCACCTATACCCAGGGTCGTAGTACTGTGTATCACCGACCCCCCTGGACTGTTATGCAGGGGGATGATATTTCTAACGACCCTTCGGCATGTAAGGAGATTCTGGGTGGTCTGGGCACCCCGTTCGAAGTTGAACGTTCCCGTGCTGCACCTCGTGAGCTGCGCATAAACCAGCTCTCAACAATGTTAATAGGATCTTCCATTGTGGCGAATGCCATTTTGGAAGATTACAAGGTATTGGGCCGCCGCGAGGAAGAAACTGCTCGCATGCGGGCTGAAGCGGAGAAGTTGGTCGAGGCTGCTCGTGCGGGTGCGGAGCAGCTCGAGAAGGATAAAGCTGCTTTTGAGAAGCAGAAGCAAACCTCGGAGTGGGCTGCCGCTGCTCAGCTGAAATAGGTTCGTACTCTTGCCAAACTTCTTTCTGATGAACGCAAGAGTTGGAATGAAAAGTATTCCAATGAGCGCAAGAAGTGGAATGAATCTTGGGCGAAGCAGAATGACACTCTGTTTCGTGCTCGGCAGGAGTTGACGAACGCCAAGGCAGCGAACGTTGCCTTGGGTAAAGAAAAAGTTGCAGCAGAGGCCATTGCTGTGAAAGCGCAGCAGGCGAAGGCCGAGGCCCTAAAGGCGCTTGAAGAGGCCAAGGAAGCCGGGGCGCGTGCTGCAAAGGCCCTTGAAGAGGCCGAAGAGAAAGAGAGCCGTTCTTCTAAGGCTCTTGAAGAGGCGAATGCGGAGCGCATTCGTTTGGATAGAGTTGTTGCCAGCCTTCAGGTATGTTTTGTTACCTCTGTTGTATATTTCCTTCATTGTTTTCAAAGTGTTTATCGAGTGAACTGTTTGCTGTTTTGTGACAGGCTGAGGTTCAGGCCCGGGAGGTCGTGGTTACAGACCTTACTGCCCGCGTGTCGGTTGCGGAAGAGCGGGCTGATGCCGCTGTTGAGGCCAAGGATGCCTTGGCGTCCTCTTTCGACCAGCTGAAGGCTGACCGTGAGTGGTTGCGGACTCATGGTATCGCGCGTGTAAGTATCCGTTGCCTTTACATTTGTTTGGATTAGCATTCAAGACTTATGATCCTTTTATTGCAGATTGTTGAGGCTATCATGAATGCCCCTGAGACCGCAGCTGGTTTGAACCTGGTTAAGGAACGTGCGCACGATGCTGGTTTTAAAGCTGGTTATAACCGCTGCATTGGGCATATTAATGTAATATCCGCGGGCGGTTATACTGATAAGCGATCCGGGTTCCATGATGTGGACACCGAGTCGCTTCTTAAGGCGGCCGAAGTCTCCTTTTATGATAC